>NW_026646056.1:0-246032 GCF_949987535.1 Balaenoptera acutorostrata
CACCTTAATATCCTAGGAAAGAGAACAATGGATAAAGAAGTTGTGGTCCTCATGTACAATGGAATATCACTCAGCCAGGAAATCCACGTCATAAGGCTAGTAGCAGCACGATGAGTGGATTTAGGTACGACGATTCTAAGTGAAATAAGTCACACAGAGAAAGACACTTATCATAAGATATCACTTAGAGAGGGAATGTAAAACCGCTACACTTGAACTGAATACAAAACAGAACAGAGTCACAAGTTCAGAAAACACACTATGGCTGCTGAACGGGAAAGGTGAGGTGGGGCTGATGCATAAAACAAGGGTTTCAAATTAGCTCCGATACCGTTCCATAAACCCAATATGTAAGAGACAAGACCTATTCCTTTTTCAGTGAACTGGACTCAACACCCCCTATTCATCGCACAAGAATATATCTGACTAGTAAGAATCTTCAAACCTATGTATTGATATCTCTCTGTAAGTGAGTCAAGGGGTGTAAAGCGGCATAAACACAGCCGTGAAAAGCAGCTACACCCCATTATAAAAATAAATTACTTTTCAAAACCCGTGAAACAAAGGCAGTGAAAGAGAGAGAAATTCTTACAAAATTCGTTCAGGGGCTGTGATGCAACCTGGATTGACCATATCTAGACCCACAGCTGATTGAGACATAAGGGTGGACACTCTTGGGGCTGAGAGGTTCGGTGAGGTTGGGTGAGCCAACGTAGACCCTTTCAAGTAATACTGCATGGTACCCATCCCATGGGTCCCAAATCTCCAGGTTCAAGGGCATCTTCCTACGTCGAAAACAGGCATGAGAAACCCAGAAGATGGTACACCGTGTGATCGGAAAGGTTTCTAAAACGCACCTCATTTCTCATCTCCTTTGCTCGGGTTCGCCATTCCAACCGATTTACTAGCCATCTCCCTCCTTGGAGAATCAGCACCTTTAACCTACTGTTCCGTACAGGTTGCAATTTGTCCTGAGGATGAACGGGAAGAGGGGGAACCAATGAGAGACTAGCTCTAGGTGTTGGGACAGGCACAGGTCACTCTATTTTCCCATCAGGAAGAAGAATTAAGCACAAGCTCAGCCTGCCCCCAGAACCAGAAGAGGGCCTGAAGCAATCCTGCGCTTTTGCGGCCAGCTCCCAAAACGCGAGTTGAAAAATGGAGCTCAGGGGCACTGCAATTCACAAACCTGCAGAGTTTTAAATGATACCTCTCGTCCACAAATATATTAAGGGAAGGCAACGAAGAGGCTTTGAAAGCAAGGCAGAATTGCAAGAAACAGATTTCAGGAGGTAGATTCGAATCGCCTTGAAAGCACATGAAAAGCGGCAAAACGTGGACAATGATGCCCTTGGCCAAAAAGGGCGTATGCGTTTTTTCCTGAATATATTCAGGAAAAAACGCATACGCCCTTTTGGCCAACCAAGCAACCTGGAAAGGCCAATCAGCGCTCCAAAGAAGTCTCGCTTCCCAGCGGGCAAAAGGGCCATGCGAAAAAAGTGTCCAAACCAGAAATGCAGGACCGGCCATGGAGAAATGGAGCTTGCTACGCTGATGGGTGGGATGTAAATTGCCAACAGCCACTCTGGAGAAGTGTACGGTGTGTTCTGAAACATCTAAAAAACACAGCTTGGAGAGCATAGGGCACTTCCACTCATGGCGTATAAATTGGGAAACTAAAAATCAGCAAGACACAGGCACCCCAAAGTTTAGGGCTGTTCTGTTGACAAGAACCCCCACTTCATTACACCTTAAATATCCTAGGAAAGCGAAAAATGAATAAGAAGTTGTGGTCCTCATGTACAAGGAATATCACTCAGCCAGGAAATCCACGTCATAAGGCTAGTAGCAGCACGATGAGTGGATTTAGGGTACGACGATTCTAAGTGAAATAAGTCACACAGAAAAAGACACTTATCATAAGATATCACTTAGAGAGGGAATGTAAAAACCGCTACACTTGAACTGAATTACAAAACAGAACAGAGTCACAACGTTCAGAAAACACACTATGGCTGCTGAACGGGAAAGGTGAGGTGGGGTGATGCATAAAACAAGGGTTTCAAATTAGCTCAGATACCGTTCCATAAACCCAATATGTAAGAGACAAGACCTATTCCTTTTTCAGTGAACTGGACTCAACACCCCCTATTCACCGCACAAGAATATATCTGACTAGTAAGAATCTTCAAACCTATGTAATTGATATCTCTCTGTAAGTGAGTCAAGGGGGTGTAAAGCGGCATAAACACAGCCGTGAAAAGCAGCTAAACCCCATTATAAAAATAAATTACTTTTCAAAACCCGTGAAACAAAGGCAGTGAAAGAGAGAGAAATTCTTACAAAATTCGTTCAGGGGCTGTGATGCAACCTGGATTGACCATATCTAGACCCACAGCTGATTGAGACATAAGGGTGGACACTCTTGGGGCTGAGAGGTTCGGTGAGGTTGGGTGAGCCAACGCAGACCCTTTCAAGTAATACTGCATGGTACCCATCCCATGGGTCCCAAATCTCCAGGTCAAGGGCATCTTCCTACGTCGAAAACAGCATGAGAAACCCAGAAGATGGTACACCGTGTGATCGGGAAAGGTTTCTAAAACGCACCTCATTTCTCATCTCCTTTGCTCGGGTTCGCCATTCCAGCCGATTTACTAGCCATCTCCCTCCTTGAGAATCAGCACCTTTAACCTCCTGTTCCGTACAGGTTGCAATTTGTCCTGAGGATGAACGGGAAGAGGGGGAACCAATGAGAGACTAGCTCTAGGGGTTGGGACAGGCACAGGTCACTCTATTTTCCCATCAGGAAGAAGAATTAAGCACAAGCTCAGCCTGCCCCCCAGAACCAGAGAGGGCCTGAAGCAATCCTGCGCTTTGGCGGCCAGCTCCCAAAAAAGCGAGTTGAAAAATGGAGCTCAGGGACACTGCAATTCACAAACCTGCAGAGTTTTAAATGATACCTCTCGTCCACAAATATATTAAGGGAAGGCAACGAAGAGGCTTTGAAAGCAAGGCAGAATTGCAGGAAACAGATTTCAGGAGGTAGATTCGAATCGCCTTGAAAGCACATGAAAAGCGGCAAAACGTGGACAATGATGCCCTTGGCCAAAAAGGCGTATGCGTTTTTTCCTGAATATATTCAGGAAAAACGCATACGCCCCTTTTTGGCCAACCAAGCAACCTGGAAAGGCCAATCAGCGCTCCAAAGAAGTCTCGCTTCCCAGCGGGCAAAAAGGGCCATGCGGAAAAAAGTGTCCAAACCAGAAATGCAGGACCGGCCATGGAGAAATGGAGCCTTGCTACGCTGATGGGTGGATGTAAATTGCCAACAGCCACTCTGGAGAAGTGTACGGTGTGTTCTGAAACATCTAAAAAACACAGCTTGGAGAGCATAGGGCACTTCCACTCATGGGCGTATAAATTGGGAAAACTAAAATCAGCAAGACACAGGCACCCCACAGTTTAGGGCTGCTCTGTTGACAAGAACCCCCACTTCATTACACCTTAAATATCCTAGGAAAGAGAAAAATGGATAAAGAAGTTGTGGTCCTCATGTACAATGGAATATCACTCAGCCATGAAATTCCACGTCATAAGGCTAGTAGCAGCACGATGAGTGGATTTAGGTACGACGATTCTAAGTGAAATAAGTCACACAGAAAAAGACACTTATCATAAGATATCACTTAGAGAGGGAATGTAAAAACCGCCCTACACTTGAACTGAATTACAAAACAGAACAGAGTCACACGTTTAGAAAACACACTATGGCTGCTGAACGGGAAAGGTGAGGTGGGGTGATGCATAAAACAAGGGTTTCAAATTAGCTCCGATACCGTTCCATAAACCCAATATGTAAGAGACAAGACCTATTCCTTTTTCAGTGAACTGGACTCAACACCCCCTATTCACCGCACAAGAATATATCTGACTAGTAAGAATCTTCAAACCTATGTATTGATATCTCTCTGGAAGTGAGTCAAGGGGTGTAAAGCGGCATAAACACAGCCGTGAAAAGCAGCTAAACCCCATTATAAAAATAAATTACTTTTCAAAACCCGTGAATCAAAGGCAGTGAAAGAGACAGAAATTCTTACACAATTCGTTCAGGGGCTGTGATGCAACCTGGATTGACCATATCTAGACCCACAGCTGATTGAGACATAAGGGTGGACACTCTTGGGGCTGAGAGGTTCGGTGAGGTTGGGTGAGCCAACGCAGACCCTTTCAAGTAATACTGCATGGTACCCATCCCATGGGTCCCAAATCTCCAGGTTCAAGGGCATCTTCCTACGTCGAAAACAGGCATGAGAAACCCAGAAGATGGTACACCGTGTGATCGGGAAAGGTTTCTAAAACGCACCTCATTTCTCATCTCCTTTGCTCGGGTTCGCCATTCAGCCGATTTACTAGCCATCTCCTCCTTGGAGAATCAGCACCTTTAACCTCCTGTTCCGTACAGGTTGCAATTTGTCCTGAGGATGAACGGGAAGAGGGGGAACCAATGAGAGACTAGCTCTAGGGGTTGGGACAGGCACAGGTCACTCTATTTTCCCATCAGGAAGAAGAATTAAGCACAAGCTCAGCCTGCCCCCCAGAACCAGAAGAGGGCCTGAAGCAATCCTGCGCTTTTGCGGCCCAGCTCCCAAAAAAGCGAGTTGAAAATGGAGCTCAGGGGCACTGCAATTCACAAACCTGCAGAGTTTTAAATGATACCTCTCGTCCACAAATATATTAAGGGAAGGCAACGAAGAGGCTTTGAAAGCAAGGCAGAATTGCAGGAAACAGATTTCAGGAGGTAGATTCGAATCGCCTTGAAAGCACATGAAAAGCGGCAAAACGTGGACAATGATGCCTTGGCCAAAAAGGCGTATGCGTTTTTTCCTGAATATATTCAGGAAAAAACGCATACGCCCTTTTTGGCCAACCAAGCAACCTGGAAAGGCCAATCAGCGCTCCAAAGAAGTCTCGCTTCCCAGCGGGCAAAAGGGCCATGCGGAAAAAAGTGTCCAAACCAGAAATGCAGGACCGGCCATGGAGAAATGGGAGCCTTGCTACGCTGATGGGTGGGATGTAAATTGCCAACAGCCTCTCTGGAGAAGTGTACGGTGTGTTCTGAAACATCTAAAAAACACAGCTTGGAGGGCATAGGGCACTTCCACTCATGGGCGTATAAATTGGGAAAACTAAAAATCAGCAAGACACAGGCACCCCAAAGTTTAGGGCTGCTCTGTTGACAAGAACCCCCACTTCATTACACCTTAAATATCCTAGGAAAGAGAAAAATGGATAAAGAAGTGGTGGTCCTCATGTACAATGGAATATCACTCAGCCATGAAATCCACGTCATAAGGCTAGTAGCAGCACGATGAGTGGATTTAGGTACGACGATTCTAAGTGAAATAAGTCACACAGAAAAAGACACTTATCATAAGATATCACTTAGAGAGGGAATGTAAAAACCGCTACACTTGAACTGAATTACAAAACAGAACAGAGTCACACGTTTAGGAAACACACTACGGCTGCTGAACGGGAAAGGTGAGGTGGGGTGATGCATAAAACAAGCGTTTCACATTAGCTCCGATACCGTTCCATAAACCCAATATGTAAGAGACAAGACCTATTCCTTTTTCAGTGAACTGGACTCAACACCCCCTATTCACCGCACAAGAATATATCTGACTAGTAAGAATCTTCAAACCTATGTATTGATATCTCTCTGTAAGTGAGTCAAGGGGGTGTAAAGCGGCATAAACACAGCCGTGAAAAGCAGCTAAACCCCATTATAAAAATAAATTACTTTTCAAAACCCGTGAAACAAAGGCAGTGAAAGAGAGAGAAATTCTTACAAAATTCGTTCAGGGGCTGTGATGCAACCTGGATTGACCATATCTAGACCCACAGCTGATTGAGACATAAGGGTGGACACTCTTGGGGCTGAGAGGTTCGGTGAGGTTGGGTGAGCCAACGCAGACCCTTTCAAGTAATACTGCATGGTACCCATCCCATGGGTCCCAAATCTCCAGGTTCAAGGGCATCTTCCTACGTCGAAAACAGGCATGAGAAACCCAGAAGATGGTACACCGTGTGATCGGGAAAGGTTTCTAAATCGCACCTCATTTCTCATCTCCTTTGCTCGGGTTCGCCATTCCAGCCGATTTACTAGCCATCTCCCTCCTTGGAGAATCAGCACCTTTAACCTCCTGTTCCGTACAGGTTGCAATTTGTCCTGAGGATGAACGGGAAGAGGGGGAACCAATGAGAGACTAGCTCTAGGTGTTGGGACAGGCACAGGTCACTCTATTTTCCCATCAGGAAGAAGAATTAAGCACAAGCTCAGCCTGCCCCCCAGAACCAAAAGAGGGCCTGAAGCAATCCTGCGCTTTTGTGGCCAGCTCCCAAAAAAGCGAGTTGAAAAATGGAGCTCAGGGACACTGCAATTCACAAACCTGCAGAGTTTTAAATGATACCTCTCGTCCACAAATATATTAAGGGAAGGCAACGAAGAGGCTTTGAAAGCAAGGCAGAATTGCAGGAAACAGATTTCAGGAGGTAGATTCGAATCGCCTTGAAAGCACATGAAAAGCGGCAAAACGTGGACAATGATGCCCTTGGCCAAAAAGGGCGTATGCGTTTTTTCCTGAATATATTCAGGAAAAAACGCATACGCCCTTTTTGGCCAACCAAGCAACCTGGAAAGGCCAATCAGCGCTCCAAAGAAGTCTCGCTTCCCAGCGGGCAAAAGGGCCATGCGGAAAAAAGTGTCCAAACCAGAAATGCAGGACCGGCCATGGAGAAATGGGAGCCTTACTACGCTGATGGGTGGGATGTAAATTGCCAACAGCCACTCTGGAGAAGTGTACGGTGTGTTCTGAAACATCTAAAAAACACAGCTTGGAGAGCATAGGGCACTTCCACTCATGGGCGTATAAATTGGGAAAACTAAAAATCAGCAAGACACAGGCACCCCAAAGTTTAGGGCTGCTCTGTTGACAAGAATCCCCACTTCATTACACCTTAAATATCCTAGGAAAGAGAAAAATGGATAAAGAAGTTGTGGTCCTCATGTACAATGGAATATCACTCAGCCAGGAAATCCACGTCATAAGGCTAGTAGCAGCACGATGAGTGGATTTAGGTACGACGATTCTAAGTGAAATAAGTCACACAGAGAAAGACACTTATCATAAGATATCACTTAGAGAGGGAATGTAAAACCGCTACACTTGAACTGAATTACAAAACAGAACAGAGTCACAAGTTCAGAAAACACACTATGGCTGCTGAACGGGAAAGGTGAGGTGGGGTGATGCATAAAACAAGGGTTTCAAATTAGCTCCGATACCGTTCCATAAACCCAATATGTAAGAGACAAGACCTATTCCTTTTTCAGTGAACTGGACTCAACACCCCCTATTCATCGCACAAGAATATATCTGACTAGTAAGAATCTTCAAACCTATGTATTGATATCTCTCTGTAAGTGAGTCAAGGGGGTGTAAAGCGGCATAAACACAGCCGTGAAAAGCAGCTACACCCCATTATAAAAATAAATTACTTTTCAAAACCCGTGAAACAAAGGCAGTGAAAGAGAGAGAAATTCTTACAAAATTCGTTCAGGGGCTGTGATGCAACCTGGATTGACCATATCTAGACCCACAGCTGATTGAGACATAAGGGTGGACACTCTTGGGGCTGAGAGGTTCGGTGAGGTTGGGTGAGCCAACGTAGACCCTTTCAAGTAATACTGCATGGTACCCATCCCATGGGTCCCAAATCTCCAGGTTCAAGGGCATCTTCCTACGTCGAAAACAGGCATGAGAAACCCAGAAGATGGTACACCGTGTGATCGGGAAAGGTTTCTAAAACGCACCTCATTTCTCATCTCCTTTGCTCGGGTTCGCCATTCCAACCGATTTACTAGCCATCTCCCTCCTTGGAGAATCAGCACCTTTAACCTACTGTTCCGTACAGGTTGCAATTTGTCCTGAGGATGAACGGGAAGAGGGGGAACCAATGAGAGACTAGCTCTAGGTGTTGGGACAGGCACAGGTCACTCTATTTTCCCATCAGGAAGAAGAATTAAGCACAAGCTCAGCCTGCCCCCCAGAACCAGAAGAGGGCCTGAAGCAATCCTGCGCTTTTGCGGCCAGCTCCCAAAAACGCGAGTTGAAAAATGGAGCTCAGGGGCACTGCAATTCACAAACCTGCAGAGTTTTAAATGATACCTCTCGTCCACAAATATATTAAGGGAAGGCAACGAAGAGGCTTTGAAAGCAAGGCAGAATTGCAAGAAACAGATTTCAGGAGGTAGATTCGAATCGCCTTGAAAGCACATGAAAAGCGGCAAAACGTGGACAATGATGCCCTTGGCCAAAAAGGGCGTAATGCGTTTTTTCCTGAATATATTCAGGAAAAAACGCATACGCCCTTTTTGGCCAACCAAGCAACCTGGAAAGGCCAATCAGCGCTCCAAAGAAGTCTCGCTTCCCAGCGGGCAAAAGGGCCATGCGGAAAAAAGTGTCCAAACCAGAAATGCAGGACCGGCCATGGAGAAATGGGAGCCTTGCTACGCTGATGGGTGGGATGTAAATTGCCAACAGCCACTCTGGAGAAGTGTACGGTGTGTTCTGAAACATCTAAAAAACACAGCTTGGAGAGCATAGGGCACTTCCACTCATGGGCGTATAAATTGGGAAAACTAAAAATCAGCAAGACACAGGCACCCCAAAGTTTAGGGCTGTTCTGTTGACAAGAACCCCCACTTCATTACACCTTAAATATCCTAGGAAAGCGAAAAATGAATAAAGAAGTTGTGGTCCTCATGTACAATGGAATATCACTCAGCCAGGAAATCCACGTCATAAGGCTAGTAGCAGCACGATGAGTGGATTTAGGTACGACGATTCTAAGTGAAATAAGTCACACAGAAAAAGACACTTATCATAAGATATCACTTAGAGAGGGAATGTAAAAACCGCTACACTTGAACTGAATTACAAAACAGAACAGAGTCACACGTTCAGAAAACACACTATGGCTGCTGAACGGGAAAGGTGAGGTGGGGTGATGCATAAAACAAGGGTTTCAAATTAGCTCAGATACCGTTCCATAAACCCAATATGTAAGAGACAAGACCTATTCCTTTTTCAGTGAACTGGACTCAACACCCCCCTATTCACCGCACAAGAATATATCTGACTAGTAAGAATCTTCAAACCTATGTATTGATATCTCTCTGTAAGTGAGTCAAGGGGGTGTAAAGCGGCATAAACACAGCCGTGAAAAGCAGCTAAACCCCATTATAAAAATAAATTACTTTTCAAAACCCGTGAAACAAAGGCAGTGAAAGAGAGAGAAATTCTTACAAAATTCGTTCAGGGGCTGTGATGCAACCTGGATTGACCATATCTAGACCCACAGCTGATTGAGACATAAGGGTGGACACTCTTGGGGCTGAGCAGGTTCGGTGAGGTTGGGTGAGCCAACGCAGACCCTTTCAAGTAATACTGCATGGTACCCATCCCATGGGTCCCAAATCTCCAGGTTCAAGGGCATCTTCCTACGTCGAAAACAGGCATGAGAAACCCAGAAGATGGTACACCGTGTGATCGGGAAAGGTTTCTAAAACGCACCTCATTTCTCATCTCCTTTGCTCGGGTCGCCATTCCAGCCGATTTACTAGCCATCTCCCTCCTTGGAGAATCAGCACCTTTAACACCTCCTGTTCCGTACAGGTTGCAATTTGTCCTGAGGATGAACGGGAAGAGGGGGAACCAATGAGAGACTAGCTCTAGGGGTTGGGACAGGCACAGGTCACTCTATTTTCCCATCAGGAAGAAGAATTAAGCACAAGCTCAGCCTGCCCCCCAGAACCAGAAGAGGGCCTGAAGCAATCCTGCGCTTTGGCGGCCAGCTCCCAAAAAAGCGAGTTGAAAAATGGAGCTCAGGGACACTGCAATTCACAAACCTGCAGAGTTTTAAATGATACCTCTCGTCCACAAATATATTAAGGGAAGGCAACGAAGAGGCTTTGAAAGCAAGGCTTGCAGGAAACAGATTTCAGGAGGTAGATTCGAATCGCCTTGAAAGCACATGAAAAGCGGCAAAACGTGGACAATGATGCCCTTGGCCAAAAAGGGCGTATGCGTTTTTTCCTGAATATATTCAGGAAAAAACGCATACGCCCTTTTTGGCCAACCAAGCAACCTGGAAAGGCCAATCAGCGCTCCAAAGAAGTCTCGCTTCCCAGCGGGCAAAAGGGCCATGCGGAAAAAAGTGTCCAAACCAGAAATGCAGGACCGGCCATGGAGAAATGGGAGCCTTGCTACGCTGATGGGTGGGATGTAAATTGCCAACAGCCACTCTGGAGAAGTGTACGGTGTGTTCTGAAACATCTAAAAAACACAGCTTGGAGAGCATAGGGCACTTCCACTCATGGGCGTATAAATTGGGAAAACTAAAAATCAGCAAGACACAGGCACCCCACAGTTTAGGGCTGCTCTGTTGACAAGAACCCCCACTTCATTACACCTTAAATATCCTAGGAAAGAGAAAAATGGATAAAGAAGTTGTGGTCCTCATGTACAATGGAATATCACTCAGCCATGAAATCCACGTCATAAGGCTAGTAGCAGCACGATGAGTGGATTTAGGTACGACGATTCTAAGTGAAATAAGTCACACAGAAAAAGACACTTATCATAAGATATCACTTAGAGAGGGAATGTAAAAACCGCCTACACTTGAACTGAATTACAAAACAGAACAGAGTCACACGTTTAGAAAACACACTATGGCTGCTGAACGGGAAAGGTGAGGTGGGGTGATGCATAAAACAAGGGTTTCAAATTAGCTCCGATACCGTTCCATAAACCCAATATGTAAGAGACAAGACCTATTCCTTTTTCAGTGAACTGGACTCAACACCCCCTATTCACCGCACAAGAATATATCTGACTAGTAAGAATCTTCAAACCTATGTATTGATATCTCTCTGGAAGTGAGTCAAGGGGGTGTAAAGCGGCATAAACACAGCCGTGAAAAGCAGCTAAACCCCATTATAAAAATAAATTACTTTTCAAAACCCGTGAATCAAAGGCAGTGAAAGAGACAGAAATTCTTACACAATTCGTTCAGGGGCTGTGATGCAACCTGGATTGACCATATCTAGACCCACAGCTGATTGAGACATAAGGGTGGACACTCTTGGGGCTGAGAGGTTCGGTGAGGTTGGGTGAGCCAACGCAGACCCTTTCAAGTAATACTGCATGGTACCCATCCCATGGGTCCCAAATCTCCAGGTTCAAGGGCATCTTCCTACGTCGAAAACAGGCATGAGAAACCCAGAAGATGGTACACCGTGTGATCGGGAAAGGTTTCTAAAACGCACCTCATTTCTCATCTCCTTTGCTCGGGTTCGCCATTCCAGCCGATTTACTAGCCATCTCCCTCCTTGGAGAATCAGCACCTTTAACCTCCTGTTCCGTACAGGTTGCAATTTGTCCTGAGGATGAACGGGAAGAGGGGGAACCAATGAGAGACTAGCTCTAGGGGTTGGGACAGGCACAGGTCACTCTATTTTCCCATCAGGAAGAAGAATTAAGCACAAGCTCAGCCTGCCCCCCAGAACCAGAAGAGGGCCTGAAGCAATCCTGCGCTTTTGCGGCCAGCTCCCAAAAAAGCGAGTTGAAAAATGGAGCTCAGGGGCACTGCAATTCACAAACCTGCAGAGTTTTAAATGATACCTCTCGTCCACAAATATATTAAGGGAAGGCAACGAAGAGGCTTTGAAAGCAAGGCAGAATTGCAGGAAACAGATTTCAGGAGGTAGATTCGAATCGCCTTGAAAGCACATGAAAAGCGGCAAAACGTGGACAATGATGCCCTTGGCCAAAAAGGGCGTATGCGTTTTTTCCTGAATATATTCAGGAAAAAACGCATACGCCCTTTTTGGCCAACCAAGCAACCTGGAAAGGCCAATCAGCGCTCCAAAGAAGTCTCGCTTCCCAGCGGGCAAAAGGGCCATGCGGAAAAAAGTGTCCAAACCAGAAATGCAGGACCGGCCATGGAGAAATGGGAGCCTTGCTACGCTGATGGGTGGGATGTAAATTGCCAACAGCCTCTCTGGAGAAGTGTACGGTGTGTTCTGAAACATCTAAAAAACACAGCTTGGAGGGCATAGGGCACTTCCACTCATGGGCGTATAAATTGGGAAAACTAAAAATCAGCAAGACACAGGCACCCCAAAGTTTAGGGCTGCTCTGTTGACAAGAACCCCCACTTCATTACACCTTAAATATCCTAGGAAAGAGAAAAATGGATAAAGAAGTGGTGGTCCTCATGTACAATGGAATATCACTCAGCCATGAAATCCACGTCATAAGGCTAGTAGCAGCACGATGAGTGGATTTAGGTACGACGATTCTAAGTGAAATAAGTCACACAGAAAAAGACACTTATCATAAGATATCACTTAGAGAGGGAATGTAAAAACCGCTACACTTGAACTGAATTACAAAACAGAACAGAGTCACACGTTTAGGAAACACACTACGGCTGCTGAACGGGAAAGGTGAGGTGGGGTGATGCATAAAACAAGCGTTTCACATTAGCTCCGATACCGTTCCATAAACCCAATATGTAAGAGACAAGACCTATTCCTTTTTCAGTGAACTGGACTCAACACCCCCTATTCACCGCACAAGAATATATCTGACTAGTAAGAATCTTCAAACCTATGTATTGATATCTCTCTGTAAGTGAGTCAAGGGGGTGTAAAGCGGCATAAACACAGCCGTGAAAAGCAGCTAAACCCCATTATAAAAATAAATTACTTTTCAAAACCCGTGAAACAAAGGCAGTGAAAGAGAGAGAAATTCTTACAAAATTCGTTCAGGGGCTGTGATGCAACCTGGATTGACCATATCTAGACCCACAGCTGATTGAGACATAAGGGTGGACACTCTTGGGGCTGAGAGGTTCGGTGAGGTTGGGTGAGCCAACGCAGACCCTTTCAAGTAATACTGCATGGTACCCATCCCATGGGTCCCAAATCTCCAGGTTCAAGGGCATCTTCCTACGTCGAAAACAGGCATGAGAAACCCAGAAGATGGTACACCGTGTGATCGGGAAAGGTTTCTAAAACGCACCTCATTTCTCATCTCCTTTGCTCGGGTTCGCCATTCCAGCCGATTTACTAGCCATCTCCCTCCTTGGAGAATCAGCACCTTTAACCTCCTGTTCCGTACAGGTTGCAATTTGTCCTGAGGATGAACGGGAAGAGGGGGAACCAATGAGAGACTAGCTCTAGGGGTTGGGACAGGCACAGGTCACTCTATTTTCCCATCAGGAAGAAGAATTAAGCACAAGCTCAGCCTGCCCCCCAGAACCAGAAGAGGGCCTGAAGCAATCCTACGCTTTGGCGGCCAGCTCCCAAAAAAGCGAGTTGAAAAATGGAGCTCAGGGACACTGCAATTCACAAACCTGCAGAGTTTTAAATGATACCTCTCGTCCACAAATATATTAAGGGAAGGCAACGAAGAGGCTTTGAAAGCAAGGCAGAATTGCAGGAAACAGATTTCAGGAGGTAGATTCGAATCGCCTTGAAAGCACATGAAAAGCGGCAAAACGTGGACAATGATGCCCTTGGCCAAAAAGGGCGTATGCGTTTTTTCCTGAATATATTCAGGAAAAAACGCATACGCCCTTTTTGGCCAACCAAGCAACCTGGAAAGGCCAATCAGCGCTCCAAAGAAGTCTCGCTTCCCAGCGGGCAAAAGGGCCATGCGGAAAAAAGTGTCCAAACCAGAAATGCAGGACCGGCCATGGAGAAATGGGAGCCTTGCTACGCTGATGGGTGGGATGTAAATTGCCAACAGCCACTCTGGAGAAGTGTACGGTGTGTTCTGAAACATCTAAAAAACACAGCTTGGAGAGCATAGGGCACTTCCACTCATGGGCGTATAAATTGGGAAAACTAAAAATCAGCAAGACACAGGCACCCCACAGTTTAGGGCTGCTCTGTTGACAAGAACCCCCACTTCATTACACCTTAAATATCCTAGGAAAGAGAAAAATGGATAAAGAAGTTGTGGTCCTCATGTACAATGGAATATCACTCAGCCATGAAATCCACGTCATAAGGCTAGTAGCAGCACGATGAGTGGATTTAGGTACGACGATTCTAAGTGAAATAAGTCACACAGAAAAAGACACTTATCATAAGATATCACTTAGAGAGGGAATGTAAAAACCGCCTACACTTGAACTGAATTACAAAACAGAACAGAGTCACACGTTTAGAAAACACACTATGGCTGCTGAACGGGAAAGGTGAGGTGGGGTGATGCATAAAACAAGGGTTTCAAATTAGCTCCGATACCGTTCCATAAACCCAATATGTAAGAGACAAGACCTATTCCTTTTTCAGTGAACTGGACTCAACACCCCCTATTCACCGCACAAGAATATATCTGACTAGTAAGAATCTTCAAACCTATGTATTGATATCTCTCTGTAAGTGAGTCAAGGGGGTGTAAAGCGGCATAAACACAGCCGTGAAAAGCAGCTAAACCCCATTATAAAAATAAATTACTTTTCAAAACCCGTGAAACAAAGGCAGTGAAAGAGAGAGAAATTCTTGCAAAATTCGTTCAGGGGCTGTTATGCAACCTGGATTGACCATATCTAGACCCACAGCTGATTGAGACATAAGGGTGGACACTCTTGGGGCTGAGAGGTTCGGTGAGGTTGGGTGAGCCAACGCAGACCCTTTCAAGTAATACTGCATGGTACCCATCCCATGGGTCCCAAATCTCCAGGTTCAAGGGCATCTTCCTACGTCGAAAACAGGCATGAGAAACCCAGAAGATGGTACACCGTGTGATCGGGAAAGGTTTCTAAAACGCACCTCATTTCTCATCTCCTTTGCTCGGGTTCGCCATTCCAGCCGATTTACTAGCCATCTCCCTCCTTGGAGAATCAGCACCTTTAACCTCCTGTTCCGTACAGGTTGCAATTTGTCCTGAGGATGAACGGGAAGAGGGGGAACCAATGAGAGACTAGCTCTAGGGGTTGGGACAGGCAAAGGTCACTCTATTTTCCCATCAGGAAGAAGAATTAAGCACAAGCTCAGCCTGCCCCCCAGAACCAGAAGAGGGCCTGAAGCAATCCTGCGCTTTTGCGGCCAGCTCCCAAAAAAGCGAGTTGAAAAATGGAGCTCAGGGGCACTGCAATTCACAAACCTGCAGAGTTTTAAATGATACCTCTCGTCCACAAATATATTAAGGGAAGGCAACGAAGAGGCTTTGAAAGCAAGGCAGAATTGCAGGAAACAGATTTCAGGAGGTAGATTCGAATCGCCTTGAAAGCACATGAAAAGCGGCAAAACGTGGACAATGATGCCCTTGGCCAAAAAGGGCGTATGCGTTTTTTCCTGAATATATTCAGGAAAAAACGCATACGCCCTTTTTGGCCAACCAAGCAACCTGGAAAGGCCAATCAGCGCTCCAAAGAAGTCTCGCTTCCCAGCGGGCAAAAGGGCCATGCGGAAAAAAGTGTCCAAACCAGAAATGCAGGACCGGCCATGGAAAAATGGGAGCATTGCTACGCTGATGGGTGGGATGTAAATTGCCAACAGCCACTCTGGAGAAGTGTACGGTGTGTTCTGAAACATCTAAAAAACACAGCTTGGAGAGCATAGGGCACTTCCACTCATGGGCGTATAAATTGGGAAAACTAAAAATCAGCAAGACACAGGCACCCCAAAGTTTAGGGCTGCTCTGTTGACAAGAACCCCCACTTCATTACACCTTAAATATCCTAGGAAAGAGAAAAATGGATAAAGAAGTGGTGGTCCTCATGTACAATGGAATATCACTCAGCCATGAAATCCACGTCATAAGGCTAGTAGCAGCACGATGAGTGGATTTAGGTACGACGATTCTAAGTGAAATAAGTCACACAGAAAAAGACACTTATCATAAGATATCACTTAGAGAGGGAATGTAAAAACCGCTACACTTGAACTGAATTACAAAACAGAACAGAGTCACACGTTCAGAAAACACACTATGGCTGCTGAACGGGAAAGGTGAGGTGGGGTGATGCATAAAACAAGGGTTTCAAATTAGCTCAGATACCGTTCCATAAACCCAATATGTAAGAGACAAGACCTATTCCTTTTTCAGTGAACTGGACTCAACACCCCCTATTCACCGCACAAGAATATATCTGACTAGTAAGAATCTTCAAACCTATGTATTGATATCTCTCTGTAAGTGAGTCAAGGGGGTGTAAAGCGGCATAAACACAGCCGTGAAAAGCAGCTAAACCCCATTATAAAAATAAATTACTTTTCAAAACCCGTGAAACAAAGGCAGTGAAAGAGAGAGAAATTCTTACAAAATTCGTTCAGGGGCTGTGATGCAACCTGGATTGACCATATCTAGACCCACAGCTGATTGAGACATAAGGGTGGACACTCTTGGGGCTGAGAGGTTCGGTGAGGTTGGGTGAGCCAACGCAGACCCTTTCAAGTAATACTGCATGGTACCCATCCCATGGGTCCCAAATCTCCAGGTTCAAGGGCATCTTCCTACGTCGAAAACAGGCATGAGAAACCCAGAAGATGGTACACCGTGTGATCGGGAAAGGTTTCTAAATCGCACCTCATTTCTCATCTCCTTTGCTCGGGTTCGCCATTCCAGCCGATTTACTAGCCATCTCCCTCCTTGGAGAATCAGCACCTTTAACCTCCTGTTCCGTACAGGTTGCAATTTGTCCTGAGGATGAACGGGAAGAGGGGGAACCAATGAGAGACTAGCTCTAGGTGTTGGGACAGGCACAGGTCACTCTATTTTCCCATCAGGAAGAAGAATTAAGCACAAGCTCAGCCTGCCCCCCAGAACCAAAAGAGGGCCTGAAGCAATCCTGCGCTTTTGTGGCCAGCTCCCAAAAAAGCGAGTTGAAAAATGGAGCTCAGGGACACTGCAATTCACAAACCTGCAGAGTTTTAAATGATACCTCTCGTCCACAAATATATTAAGGGAAGGCAACGAAGAGGCTTTGAAAGCAAGGCAGAATTGCAGGAAACAGATTTCAGGAGGTAGATTCGAATCGCCTTGAAAGCACATGAAAAGCGGCAAAACGTGGACAATGATGCCCTTGGCCAAAAAGGGCGTATGCGTTTTTTCCTGAATATATTCAGGAAAAAACGCATACGCCCTTTTTGGCCAACCAAGCAACCTGGAAAGGCCAATCAGCGCTCCAAAGAAGTCTCGCTTCCCAGCGGGCAAAAGGGCCATGCGGAAAAAAGTGTCCAAACCAGAAATGCAGGACCGGCCATGGAGAAATGGGAGCCTTACTACGCTGATGGGTGGGATGTAAATTGCCAACAGCCACTCTGGAGAAGTGTACGGTGTGTTCTGAAACATCTAAAAAACACAGCTTGGAGAGCATAGGGCACTTCCACTCATGGGCGTATAAATTGGGAAAACTAAAAATCAGCAAGACACAGGCACCCCAAAGTTTAGGGCTGCTCTGTTGACAAGAATCCCCACTTCATTACACCTTAAATATCCTAGGAAAGAGAAAAATGGATAAAGAAGTTGTGGTCCTCATGTACAATGGAATATCACTCAGCCAGGAAATCCACGTCATAAGGCTAGTAGCAGCACGATGAGTGGAATTAGGTACGACGATTCTAAGTGAAATAAGTCACACAGAGAAAGACACTTATCATAAGATATCACTTAGAGAGGGAATGTAAAAACCGCTACACTTGAACTGAATTACAAAACAGAACAGAGTCACACGTTCAGAAAACACACTATGGCTGCTGAACGGGAAAGGTGAGGTGGGGTGATGCATAAAACAAGGGTTTCAAATTAGCTCCGATACCGTTCCATAAACCCAATATGTAAGAGACAAGACCTATTCCTTTTTCAGTGAACTGGACTCAACACCCCCTATTCATCGCACAAGAATATATCTGACTAGTAAGAATCTTCAAACCTATGTATTGATATCTCTCTGTAAGTGAGTCAAGGGGGTGTAAAGCGGCATAAACACAGCCGTGAAAAGCAGCTACACCCCATTATAAAAATAAATTACTTTTCAAAACCCGTGAAACAAAGGCAGTGAAAGAGAGAGAAATTCTTACAAAATTCGTTCAGGGGCTGTGATGCAACCTGGATTGAGCATATCTAGACCCACAGCTGATTGAGACATAAGGGTGGACACTCTTGGGGCTGAGAGGTTCGGTGAGGTTGGGTGAGCCAACGCAGACCCTTTCAAGTAATACTGCATGGTACCCATCCCATGGGTCCCAAATCTCCAGGTTCAAGGGCATCTTCCTACGTCGAAAACAGGCATGAGAAACCCAGAAGATGGTACACCGTGTGATCGGGAAAGGTTTCTAAAACGCACCTCATTTCTCATCTCCTTTGCTCGGGTTCGCCATTCCAGCCGATTTACTAGCCATCTCCCTCCTTGGAGAATCAGCACCTTTAACCTCCTGTTCCGTACAGGTTGCAATTTGTCCTGAGGATGAACGGGAAGAGGGGGAACCAATGAGAGACTAGCTCTAGGGGTTGGGACAGGCACAGGTCACTCTATTTTCCCATCAGGAAGAAGAATTAAGCACAAGCTCAGCCTGCCCCCCAGAACCAGAAGAGGGCCTGAAGCAATCCTACGCTTTGGCGGCCAGCTCCCAAAAAAGCGAGTTGAAAAATGGAGCTCAGGGACACTGCAATTCACAAACCTGCAGAGTTTTAAATGATACCTCTCGTCCACAAATATATTAAGGGAAGGCAACGAAGAGGCTTTGAAAGCAAGGCAGAATTGCAGGAAACAGATTTCAGGAGGTAGATTCGAATCGCCTTGAAAGCACATGAAAAGCGGCAAAACGTGGACAATGATGCCCTTGGCCAAAAAGGGCGTATGCGTTTTTTCCTGAATATATTCAGGAAAAAACGCATACGCCCTTTTTGGCCAACCAAGCAACCTGGAAAGGCCAATCAGCGCTCCAAAGAAGTCTCGCTTCCCAGCGGGCAAAAGGGCCATGCGGAAAAAAGTGTCCAAACCAGAAATGCAGGACCGGCCATGGAGAAATGGGAGCCTTGCTACGCTGATGGGTGGGATGTAAATTGCCAACAGCCACTCTGGAGAAGTGTACGGTGTGTTCTGAAACATCTAAAAAACACAGCTTGGAGAGCATAGGGCACTTCCACTCATGGGCGTATAAATTGGGAAAACTAAAAATCAGCAAGACACAGGCACCCCACAGTTTAGGGCTGCTCTGTTGACAAGAACCCCCACTTCATTACACCTTAAATATCCTAGGAAAGAGAAAAATGGATAAAGAAGTTGTGGTCCTCATGTACAATGGAATATCACTCAGCCATGAAATCCACGTCATAAGGCTAGTAGCAGCACGATGAGTGGATTTAGGTACGACGATTCTAAGTGAAATAAGTCACACAGAAAAAGACACTTATCATAAGATATCACTTAGAGAGGGAATGTAAAAACCGCCTACACTTGAACTGAATTACAAAACAGAACAGAGTCACACGTTTAGAAAACACACTATGGCTGCTGAACGGGAAAGGTGAGGTGGGGTGATGCATAAAACAAGGGTTTCAAATTAGCTCCGATACCGTTCCATAAACCCAATATGTAAGAGACAAGACCTATTCCTTTTTCAGTGAACTGGACTCAACACCCCCTATTCACCGCACAAGAATATATCTGACTAGTAAGAATCTTCAAACCTATGTATTGATATCTCTCTGTAAGTGAGTCAAGGGGGTGTAAAGCGGCATAAACACAGCCGTGAAAAGCAGCTAAACCCCATTATAAAAATAAATTACTTTTCAAAACCCGTGAAACAAAGGCAGTGAAAGAGAGAGAAATTCTTGCAAAATTCGTTCAGGGGCTGTGATGCAACCTGGATTGACCATATCTAGACCCACAGCTGATTGAGACATAAGGGTGGACACTCTTGGGGCTGAGAGGTTCGGTGAGGTTGGGTGAGCCAACGCAGACCCTTTCAAGTAATACTGCATGGTACCCATCCCATGGGTCCCAAATCTCCAGGTTCAAGGGCATCTTCCTACGTCGAAAACAGGCATGAGAAACCCAGAAGATGGTACACCGTGTGATCGGGAAAGGTTTCTAAAACGCACCTCATTTCTCATCTCCTTTGCTCGGGTTCGCCATTCCAGCCGATTTACTAGCCATCTCCCTCCTTGGAGAATCAGCACCTTTAACCTCCTGTTCCGTACAGGTTGCAATTTGTCCTGAGGATGAACGGGAAGAGGGGGAACCAATGAGAGACTAGCTCTAGGGGTTGGGACAGGCAAAGGTCACTCTATTTTCCCATCAGGAAGAAGAATTAAGCACAAGCTCAGCCTGCCCCCCAGAACCAGAAGAGGGCCTGAAGCAATCCTGCGCTTTTGCGGCCAGCTCCCAAAAAAGCGAGTTGAAAAATGGAGCTCAGGGGCACTGCAATTCACAAACCTGCAGAGTTTTAAATGATACCTCTCGTCCACAAATATATTAAGGGAAGGCAACGAAGAGGCTTTGAAAGCAAGGCAGAATTGCAGGAAACAGATTTCAGGAGGTAGATTCGAATCGCCTTGAAAGCACATGAAAAGCGGCAAAACGTGGACAATGATGCCCTTGGCCAAAAAGGGCGTATGCGTTTTTTCCTGAATATATTCAGGAAAAAACGCATACGCCCTTTTTGGCCAACCAAGCAACCTGGAAAGGCCAATCAGCGCTCCAAAGAAGTCTCGCTTCCCAGCGGGCAAAAGGGCCATGCGGAAAAAAGTGTCCAAACCAGAAATGCAGGACCGGCCATGGAAAAATGGGAGCATTGCTACGCTGATGGGTGGGATGTAAATTGCCAACAGCCACTCTGGAGAAGTGTACGGTGTGTTCTGAAACATCTAAAAAACACAGCTTGGAGAGCATAGGGCACTTCCACTCATGGGCGTATAAATTGGGAAAACTAAAAATCAGCAAGACACAGGCACCCCAAAGTTTAGGGCTGCTCTGTTGACAAGAACCCCCACTTCATTACACCTTAAATATCCTAGGAAAGAGAAAAATGGATAAAGAAGTGGTGGTCCTCATGTACAATGGAATATCACTCAGCCATGAAATCCACGTCATAAGGCTAGTAGCAGCACGATGAGTGGATTTAGGTACGACGATTCTAAGTGAAATAAGTCACACAGAAAAAGACACTTATCATAAGATATCACTTAGAGAGGGAATGTAAAAACCGCTACACTTGAACTGAATTACAAAACAGAACAGAGTCACACGTTCAGAAAACACACTATGGCTGCTGAACGGGAAAGGTGAGGTGGGGTGATGCATAAAACAAGGGTTTCAAATTAGCTCAGATACCGTTCCATAAACCCAATATGTAAGAGACAAGACCTATTCCTTTTTCAGTGAACTGGACTCAACACCCCCTATTCACCGCACAAGAATATATCTGACTAGTAAGAATCTTCAAACCTATGTATTGATATCTCTCTGTAAGTGAGTCAAGGGGGTGTAAAGCGGCATAAACACAGCCGTGAAAAGCAGCTAAACCCCATTATAAAAATAAATTACTTTTCAAAACCCGTGAAACAAAGGCAGTGAAAGAGAGAGAAATTCTTACAAAATTCGTTCAGGGGCTGTGATGCAACCTGGATTGACCATATCTAGACCCACAGCTGATTGAGACATAAGGGTGGACACTCTTGGGGCTGAGAGGTTCGGTGAGGTTGGGTGAGCCAACGCAGACCCTTTCAAGTAATACTGCATGGTACCCATCCCATGGGTCCCAAATCTCCAGGTTCAAGGGCATCTTCCTACGTCGAAAACAGGCATGAGAAACCCAGAAGATGGTACACCGTGTGATCGGGAAAGGTTTCTAAATCGCACCTCATTTCTCATCTCCTTTGCTCGGGTTCGCCATTCCAGCCGATTTACTAGCCATCTCCCTCCTTGGAGAATCAGCACCTTTAACCTCCTGTTCCGTACAGGTTGCAATTTGTCCTGAGGATGAACGGGAAGAGGGGGAACCAATGAGAGACTAGCTCTAGGTGTTGGGACAGGCACAGGTCACTCTATTTTCCCATCAGGAAGAAGAATTAAGCACAAGCTCAGCCTGCCCCCCAGAACCAAAAGAGGGCCTGAAGCAATCCTGCGCTTTTGTGGCCAGCTCCCAAAAAAGCGAGTTGAAAAATGGAGCTCAGGGACACTGCAATTCACAAACCTGCAGAGTTTTAAATGATACCTCTCGTCCACAAATATATTAAGGGAAGGCAACGAAGAGGCTTTGAAAGCAAGGCAGAATTGCAGGAAACAGATTTCAGGAGGTAGATTCGAATCGCCTTGAAAGCACATGAAAAGCGGCAAAACGTGGACAATGATGCCCTTGGCCAAAAAGGGCGTATGCGTTTTTTCCTGAATATATTCAGGAAAAAACGCATACGCCCTTTTTGGCCAACCAAGCAACCTGGAAAGGCCAATCAGCGCTCCAAAGAAGTCTCGCTTCCCAGCGGGCAAAAGGGCCATGCGGAAAAAAGTGTCCAAACCAGAAATGCAGGACCGGCCATGGAGAAATGGGAGCCTTACTACGCTGATGGGTGGGATGTAAATTGCCAACAGCCACTCTGGAGAAGTGTACGGTGTGTTCTGAAACATCTAAAAAACACAGCTTGGAGAGCATAGGGCACTTCCACTCATGGGCGTATAAATTGGGAAAACTAAAAATCAGCAAGACACAGGCACCCCAAAGTTTAGGGCTGCTCTGTTGACAAGAATCCCCACTTCATTACACCTTAAATATCCTAGGAAAGAGAAAAATGGATAAAGAAGTTGTGGTCCTCATGTACAATGGAATATCACTCAGCCAGGAAATCCACGTCATAAGGCTAGTAGCAGCACGATGAGTGGAATTAGGTACGACGATTCTAAGTGAAATAAGTCACACAGAGAAAGACACTTATCATAAGATATCACTTAGAGAGGGAATGTAAAAACCGCTACACTTGAACTGAATTACAAAACAGAACAGAGTCACACGTTCAGAAAACACACTATGGCTGCTGAACGGGAAAGGTGAGGTGGGGTGATGCATAAAACAAGGGTTTCAAATTAGCTCCGATACCGTTCCATAAACCCAATATGTAAGAGACAAGACCTATTCCTTTTTCAGTGAACTGGACTCAACACCCCCTATTCATCGCACAAGAATATATCTGACTAGTAAGAATCTTCAAACCTATGTATTGATATCTCTCTGTAAGTGAGTCAAGGGGGTGTAAAGCGGCATAAACACAGCCGTGAAAAGCAGCTACACCCCATTATAAAAATAAATTACTTTTCAAAACCCGTGAAACAAAGGCAGTGAAAGAGAGAGAAATTCTTACAAAATTCGTTCAGGGGCTGTGATGCAACCTGGATTGAGCATATCTAGACCCACAGCTGATTGAGACATAAGGGTGGACACTCTTGGGGCTGAGAGGTTCGGTGAGGTTGGGTGAGCCAACGCAGACCCTTTCAAGTAATACTGCATGGTACCCATCCCATGGGTCCCAAATCTCCAGGTTCAAGGGCATCTTCCTACGTCGAAAACAGGCATGAGAAACCCAGAAGATGGTACACCGTGTGATCGGGAAAGGTTTCTAAAACGCACCTCATTTCTCATCTCCTTTGCTCGGGTTCGCCATTCCAACCGATTTACTAGCCATCTCCCTCCTTGGAGAATCAGCACCTTTAACCTACTGTTCCGTACAGGTTGCAATTTGTCCTGAGGATGAACGGGAAGAGGGGGAACCAATGAGAGACTAGCTCTAGGTGTTGGGACAGGCACAGGTCACTCTATTTTCCCATCAGGAAGAAGAATTAAGCACAAGCTCAGCCTGCCCCCCAGAACCAGAAGAGGGCCTGAAGCAATCCTGCGCTTTTGCGGCCAGCTCCCAAAAACGCGAGTTGAAAAATGGAGCTCAGGGGCACTGCAATTCACAAACCTGCAGAGTTTTAAATGATACCTCTCGTCCACAAATATATTAAGGGAAGGCAACGAAGAGGCTTTGAAAGCAAGGCAGAATTGCAAGAAACAGATTTCAGGAGGTAGATTCGAATCGCCTTGAAAGCACATGAAAAGCGGCAAAACGTGGACAATGATGCCCTTGGCCAAAAAGGGCGTATGCGTTTTTTCCTGAATATATTCAGGAAAAAACGCATACGCCCTTTTTGGCCAACCAAGCAACCTGGAAAGGCCAATCAGCGCTCCAAAGAAGTCTCGCTTCCCAGCGGGCAAAAGGGCCATGCGGAAAAAAGTGTCCAAACCAGAAATGCAGGACCGGCCATGGAGAAATGGGAGCCTTGCTACGCTGATGGGTGGGATGTAAATTGCCAACAGCCACTCTGGAGAAGTGTACGGTGTGTTCTGAAACATCTAAAAAACACAGCTTGGAGAGCATAGGGCACTTCCACTCATGGGCGTATAAATTGGGAAAACTAAAAATCAGCAAGACACAGGCACCCCAAAGTTTAGGGCTGTTCTGTTGACAAGAACCCCCACTTCATTACACCTTAAATATCCTAGGAAAGCGAAAAATGAATAAAGAAGTTGTGGTCCTCATGTACAATGGAATATCACTCAGCCAGGAAATCCACGTCATAAGGCTAGTAGCAGCACGATGAGTGGATTTAGGTACGACGATTCTAAGTGAAATAAGTCACACAGAAAAAGACACTTATCATAAGATATCACTTAGAGAGGGAATGTAAAAACCGCTACACTTGAACTGAATTACAAAACAGAACAGAGTCACACGTTCAGAAAACACACTATGGCTGCTGAACGGGAAAGGTGAGGTGGGGTGATGCATAAAACAAGGGTTTCAAATTAGCTCAGATACCGTTCCATAAACCCAATATGTAAGAGACAAGACCTATTCCTTTTTCAGTGAACTGGACTCAACACCCCCTATTCACCGCACAAGAATATATCTGACTAGTAAGAATCTTCAAACCTATGTATTGATATCTCTCTGTAAGTGAGTCAAGGGGGTGTAAAGCGGCATAAACACAGCCGTGAAAAGCAGCTAAACCCCATTATAAAAATAAATTACTTTTCAAAACCCGTGAAACAAAGGCAGTGAAAGAGAGAGAAATTCTTACAAAATTCGTTCAGGGGCTGTGATGCAACCTGGATTGACCATATCTAGACCCACAGCTGATTGAGACATAAGGGTGGACACTCTTGGGGCTGAGAGGTTCGGTGAGGTTGGGTGAGCCAACGCAGACCCTTTCAAGTAATACTGCATGGTACCCATCCCATGGGTCCCAAATCTCCAGGTTCAAGGGCATCTTCCTACGTCGAAAACAGGCATGAGAAACCCAGAAGATGGTACACCGTGTGATCGGGAAAGGTTTCTAAATCGCACCTCATTTCTCATCTCCTTTGCTCGGGTTCGCCATTCCAGCCGATTTACTAGCCATCTCCCTCCTTGGAGAATCAGCACCTTTAACCTCCTGTTCCGTACAGGTTGCAATTTGTCCTGAGGATGAACGGGAAGAGGGGGAACCAATGAGAGACTAGCTCTAGGTGTTGGGACAGGCACAGGTCACTCTATTTTCCCATCAGGAAGAAGAATTAAGCACAAGCTCAGCCTGCCCCCCAGAACCAGAAGAGGGCCTGAAGCAATCCTGCGCTTTTGCGGCCAGCTCCCAAAAAAGCGAGTTGAAAAATGGAGCTCAGGGGCACTGCAATTCACAAACCTGCAGAGTTTTAAATGATACCTCTCGTCCACAAATATATTAAGGGAAGGCAACGAAGAGGCTTTGAAAGCAAGGCAGAATTGCAGGAAACAGATTTCAGGAGGTAGATTCGAATCGCCTTGAAAGCACATGAAAAGCGGCAAAACGTGGACAATGATGCCCTTGGCCAAAAAGGGCGTATGCGTTTTTTCCTGAATATATTCAGGAAAAAACGCATACGCCCTTTTTGGTCAACCAAGCAACCTGGAAAGGCCAATCAGCGCTCCAAAGAAGTCTCGCTTCCCAGCGGGCAAAAGGGCCATGCGGAAAAAAGTGTCCAAACCAGAAATGCAGGACCGGCCATGGAGAAATGGGAGCCTTGCTACGCTGATGGGTGGGATGTAAATTGCCAACAGCCACTCTGGAGAAGTGTACGGTGTGTTCTGAAACATCTAAAAAACACAGCTTGGAGAGCATAGGGCACTTCCACTCATGGGCGTATAAATTGGGAAAACTAAAAATCAGCAAGACACAGGCACCCCAAAGTTTAGGGCTGCTCTGTTGACAAGAACCCCCACTTCATTACACCTTAAATATCCTAGGAAAGAGAAAAATGGATAAAGAAGTTGTGGTCCTCATGTACAATGGAATATCACTCAGCCATGAAATCCACGTCATAAGGCTAGTAGCAGCACGATGAGTGGATTTAGGTACGACGATTCTAAGTGAAATAAGTCACACAGAAAAAGACACTTATCATAAGATATCACTTAGAGAGGGAATGTAAAAACCGCTACACTTGAACTGAATTACAAAACAGAACAGAGTCACACGTTTAGAAAACACACTATGGCTGCTGAACGGGAAAGGTGAGGTGGGGTGATGCATAAAACAAGGGTTTCAAATTAGCTCCGATACCGTTCCATAAACCCAATATGTAAGAGACAAGACCTATTCCTTTTTCAGTGAACTGGA
Source organism: Balaenoptera acutorostrata (assembly GCF_949987535.1). NCBI lineage: Eukaryota > Metazoa > Chordata > Mammalia > Artiodactyla > Balaenopteridae > Balaenoptera > Balaenoptera acutorostrata. The sequence goes on from NW_026646056.1 coordinate 26,758, forward strand.
CTCAACACCCCCTATTCACCGCACAAGAATATATCTGACTAGTAAGAATCTTCAAACCTATGTATTGATATCTCTCTGTAAGTGAGTCAAGGGGGTGTAAAGCGGCATAAACACAGCCGTGAAAAGCAGCTAAACCCCATTATAAAAATAAATTACTTTTCAAAACCCGTGAAACAAAGGCAGTGAAAGAGAGAGAAATTCTTGCAAAATTCGTTCAGGGGCTGTGATGCAACCTGGATTGACCATATCTAGACCCACAGCTGATTGAGACATAAGGGTGGACACTCTTGGGGCTGAGAGGTTCGGTGAGGTTGGGTGAGCCAACGCAGACCCTTTCAAGTAATACTGCATGGTACCCATCCCATGGGTCCCAAATCTCCAGGTTCAAGGGCATCTTCCTACGTCGAAAACAGGCATGAGAAACCCAGAAGATGGTACACCGTGTGATCGGGAAAGGTTTCTAAAACGCACCTCATTTCTCATCTCCTTTGCTCGGGTTCGCCATTCCAGCCGATTTACTAGCCATCTCCCTCCTTGGAGAATCAGCACCTTTAACCTCCTGTTCCGTACAGGTTGCAATTTGTCCTGAGGATGAACGGGAAGAGGGGGAACCAATGAGAGACTAGCTCTAGGGGTTGGGACAGGCACAGGTCACTCTATTTTCCCATCAGGAAGAAGAATTAAGCACAAGCTCAGCCTGCCCCCCAGAACCAGAAGAGGGCCTGAAGCAATCCTGCGCTTTTGCGGCCAGCTCCCAAAAAAGCGAGTTGAAAAATGGAGCTCAGGGGCACTGCAATTCACAGACCTGCAGAGTTTTAAATGATACCTCTCGTCCACAAATATATTAAGGGAAGGCCACGAAGAGGCTTTGAAAGCAAGGCAGAATTGCAGGAAACAGATTTCAGGAGGTAGATTCGAATCGCCTTGAAAGCACATGAAAAGCGGCAAAACGTGGACAATGATGCGCTTGGCCAAAAAGGGCGTATGCGTTTTTTCCTGAATATATTCAGGAAAAAACGCATACGCCCTTTTTGGCCAACCAAGCAACCTGGAAAGGCCAATCAGCGCTCCAAAGAAGTCTCGCTTCCCAGCGGGCAAAAGGGCCATGCGGAAAAAAGTGTCCAAACCAGAAATGCAGGACCGGCCATGGAAAAATGGGAGCATTGCTACGCTGATGGGTGGGATGTAAATTGCCAACAGCCACTCTGGAGAAGTGTACGGTGTGTTCTGAAACATCTAAAAAACACAGCTTGGAGAGCATAGGGCACTTCCACTCATGGGCGTATAAATTGGGAAAACTAAAAATCAGCAAGACACAGGCACCCCAAAGTTTAGGGCTGCTCTGTTGACAAGAACCCCCACTTCATTACACCTTAAATATCCTAGGAAAGAGAAAAATGGATAAAGAAGTGGTGGTCCTCATGTACAATGGAATATCACTCAGCCATGAAATCCACGTCATAAGGCTAGTAGCAGCACGATGAGTGGATTTAGGTACGACGATTCTAAGTGAAATAAGTCACACAGAAAAAGACACTTATCATAAGATATCACTTAGAGAGGGAATGTAAAAACCGCTACACTTGAACTGAATTACAAAACAGAACAGAGTCACACGTTCAGAAAACACACTATGGCTGCTGAACGGGAAAGGTGAGGTGGGGTGATGCATAAAACAAGGGTTTCAAATTAGCTCCGATACCGTTCCATAAACCCAATATGTAAGAGACAAGACCTATTCCTTTTTCAGTGAACTGGACTCAACACCCCCTATTCACCGCACAAGAATATATCTGACTAGTAAGAATCTTCAAACCTATGTATTGATATCTCTCTGTAAGTGAGTCAAGGGGGTGTAAAGCGGCATAAACACAGCCGTGAAAAGCAGCTAAACCCCAGTATAAAAATAAATTACTTTTCAAAACCCGTGAAACAAAGGCAGTGAAAGAGAGAGAAATTCTTACAAAATTCGTTCAGGGGCTGTGATGCAACCTGGATTGACCATATCTAGACCCACAGCTGATTGAGACATAAGGGTGGACACTCTTGGGGCTGAGAGGTTCGGTGAGGTTGGGTGAGCCAACGCAGACCCTTTCAAGTAATACTGCATGGTACCCATCCCATGGGTCCCAAATCTCCAGGTTCAAGGGCATCTTCCTACGTCGAAAACAGGCATGAGAAACCCAGAAGATGGTACACCGTGTGATCGGGAAAGGTTTCTAAAACGCACCTCATTTCTCATCTCCTTTGCTCGGGTTCGCCATTCCAGCCGATTTACTAGCCATCTCCCTCCTTGGAGAATCAGCACCTTTAACCTCCTGTTCCGTACAGGTTGCAATTTGTCCTGAGGATGAACGGGAAGAGGGGGAACCAATGAGAGACTAGCTCTAGGTGTTGGGACAGGCACAGGTCACTCTATTTTCCCATCAGGAAGAAGAATTAAGCACAAGCTCAGCCTGCCCCCCAGAACCAGAAGAGGGCCTGAAGCAATCCTGCGCTTTTGCGGCCAGCTCCCAAAAAAGCGAGTTGAAAAATGGAGCTCAGGGACACTGCAATTCACAAACCTGCAGAGTTTTAAATGATACCTCTCGTCCACAAATATATTAAGGGAAGGCAACGAAGAGGCTTTGAAAGCAAGGCAGAATTGCACGAAACAGATTTCAGGAGGTAGATTCGAATCGCCTTGAAAGCACATGAAAAGCGGCAAAACGTGGACAATGATGCCCTTGGCCAAAAAGGGCGTATGCGTTTTTTCCTGAATATATTCAGGAAAAAACGCATACGCCCTTTTTGGCCAACCAAGCAACCTGGAAAGGCCAATCAGCGCTCCAAAGAAGTCTCGCTTCCCAGCGGGCAAAAGGGCCATGCGGAAAAAAGTGTCCAAACCAGAAATGCAGGACCGGCCATGGAAAAATGGGAGCATTGCTACGCTGATGGGTGGGATGTAAATTGCCAACAGCCACTCTGGAGAAGTGTACGGTGTGTTCTGAAACATCTAAAAAACACAGCTTGGAGAGCATAGGGCACTTCCACTCATGGGCGTATAAATTGGGAAAACTAAAAATCAGCAAGACACAGGCACCCCAAAGTTTAGGGCTGCTCTGTTGACAAGAACCCCCACTTCATTACACCTTAAATATCCTAGGAAAGAGAAAAATGGATAAAGAAGTGGTGGTCCTCATGTACAATGGAATATCACTCAGCCATGAAATCCACGTCATAAGGCTAGTAGCAGCACGATGAGTGGATTTAGGTACGACGATTCTAAGTGAAATAAGTCACACAGAAAAAGACACTTATCATAAGATATCACTTAGAGAGGGAATGTAAAAACCGCTACACTTGAACTGAATTACAAAACAGAACAGAGTCACACGTTCAGAAAACACACTATGGCTGCTGAACGGGAAAGGTGAGGTGGGGTGATGCATAAAACAAGGGTTTCAAATTAGCTCCGATACCGTTCCATAAACCCAATATGTAAGAGACAAGACCTATTCCTTTTTCAGTGAACTGGACTCAACACCCCCTATTCACCGCACAAGAATATATCTGACTAGTAAGAATCTTCAAACCTATGTATTGATATCTCTCTGTAAGTGAGTCAAGGGGGTGTAAAGCGGCATAAACACAGCCGTGAAAAGCAGCTAAACCCCAGTATAAAAATAAATTACTTTTCAAAACCCGTGAAACAAATGCAGTGAAAGAGAGAGAAATTCTTACAAAATTCGTTCAGGGGCTGTGATGCAACCTGGATTGACCATATCTAGACCCACAGCTGATTGAGACATAAGGGTGGACACTCTTGGGGCTGAGAGGTTCGGTGAGGTTGGGTGAGGCAACGCAGACCCTTTCAAGTAATACTGCATGGTACCCATCCCATGGGTCCCAAATCTCCAGGTTCAAGGGCATCTTCCTACGTCGAAAACAGGCATGAGAAACCCAGAAGATGGTACACCGTGTGATCGGGAAAGGTTTCTAAAACGCACCTCATTTCTCATCTCCTTTGCTCGGGTTCGCCATTCCAGCCGATTTACTAGCCATCTCCCTCCTTGGAGAATCAGCACCTTTAACCTCCTGTTCCGTACAGGTTGCAATTTGTCCTGAGGATGAACGGGAAGAGGGGGAACCAATGAGAGACTAGCTCTAGGTGTTGGGACAGGCACAGGTCACTCTATTTTCCCATCAGGAAGAAGAATTAAGCACAAGCTCAGCCTGCCCCCCAGAACCAGAAGAGGGCCTGAAGCAATCCTGCGCTTTTGCGGCCAGCTCCCAAAAAAGCGAGTTGAAAAATGGAGCTCAGGGACACTGCAATTCACAAACCTGCAGAGTTTTAAATGATACCTCTCGTCCACAAATATATTAAGGGAAGGCAACGAAGAGGCTTTGAAAGCAAGGCAGAATTGCACGAAACAGATTTCAGGAGGTAGATTCGAATCGCCTTGAAAGCACATGAAAAGCGGCAAAACGTGGACAATGATGCCCTTGGCCAAAAAGGGCGTATGCGTTTTTTCCTGAATATATTCAGGAAAAAACGCATACGCCCTTTTTGGCCAACCAAGCAAACTGGAAAGGCCAATCAGCGCTCCAAAGAAGTCTCGCTTCCCAGCGGGCAAAAGGGCCATGCGGAAAAAAGTGTCCAAACCAGAAATGCAGGACCGGCCATGGAGAAATGGGAGCCTTACTACGCTGATGGGTGGGATGTAAATTGCCAACAGCCACTCTGGAGAAGTGTACGGTGTGTTCTGAAACATCTAAAAAACACAGCTTGGAGAGCATAGGGCACTTCCACTCATGGGCGTATAAATTGGGAAAACTAAAAATCAGCAAGACACAGGCACCCCAAAGTTTAGGGCTGCTCTGTTGACAAGAACCCCCACTTCATTACACCTTAAATATCCTAGGAAAGAGAAAAATGGATAAAGAAGTTGTGGTCCTCATGTACAATGGAATATCACTCAGCCAGGAAATCCACGTCATAAGGCTAGTAGCAGCACGATGAGTGGATTTAGGTACGACGATTCTAAGTGAAATAAGTCACACAGAGAAAGACACTTATCATAAGATATCACTTAGAGAGGGAATGTAAAAACCGCTACACTTGAACTGAATTACAAAACAGAACAGAGTCACACGTTCAGAAAACACTCTATGGCTGCTGAACGGGAAAGGTGAGGTGGGGTGATGCATAAAACAAGGGTTTCAAATTAGCTCAGATACCGTTCCATAAACCCAATATGTAAGAGACAAGACCTATTCCTTTTTCAGTGAACTGGACTCAACACCCCCTATTCATCGCACAAGAATATATCTGACTAGTAAGAATCTTCAAACCTATGTATTGATATCTCTCTGTAAGTGAGTCAAGGGGGTGTAAAGCGGCATAAACACAGCCGTGAAAAGCAGCTACACCCCATTATAAAAATAAATTACTTTTCAAAACCCGTGAAACAAAGGCAGTGAAAGAGAGAGAAATTCTTACAAAATTCGTTCAGGGGCTGTGATGCAACCTGGATTGACCATATCTAGACCCACAGCTGATTGAGACATAAGGGTGGACACTCTTGGGGCTGAGAGGTTCGGTGAGGTTGGGTGAGCCAACGCAGACCCTTTCAAGTAATACTGCATGGTACCCATCCCATGGGTCCCAAATCTCCAGGTTCAAGGGCATCTTCCTACGTCGAAAACAGGCATGAGAAACCCAGAAGATGGTACACCGTGTGATCGGGAAAGGTTTCTAAAACGCACCTCATTTCTCATCTCCTTTGCTCGGGTTCGCCATTCCAACCGATTTACTAGCCATCTCCCTCCTTGGAGAATCAGCACCTTTAACCTACTGTTCCGTACAGGTTGCAATTTGTCCTGAGGATGAACGGGAAGAGGGGGAACCAATGAGAGACTAGCTCTAGGTGTTGGGACAGGCACAGGTCACTCTATTTTCCCATCAGGAAGAAGAATTAAGCACAAGCTCAGCCTGCCCCCCAGAACCAGAAGAGGGCCTGAAGCAATCCTGCGCTTTTGCGGCCAGCTCCCAAAAACGCGAGTTGAAAAATGGAGCTCAGGGGCACTGCAATTCACAAACCTGCAGAGTTTTAAATGATACCTCTCGTCCACAAATATATTAAGGGAAGGCAACGAAGAGGCTTTGAAAGCAAGGCAGAATTGCAAGAAACAGATTTCAGGAGGTAGATTCGAATCGCCTTGAAAGCACATGAAAAGCGGCAAAACGTGGACAATGATGCCCTTGGCCAAAAAGGGCGTATGCGTTTTTTCCTGAATATATTCAGGAAAAAACGCATACGCCCTTTTTGGCCAACCAAGCAACCTGGAAAGGCCAATCAGCGCTCCAAAGAAGTCTCGCTTCCCAGCGGGCAAAAGGGCCATGCGGAAAAAAGTGTCCAAACCAGAAATGCAGGACCGGCCATGGAGAAATGGGAGCCTTGCTACGCTGATGGGTGGGATGTAAATTGCCAACAGCCACTCTGGAGAAGTGTACGGTGTGTTCTGAAACATCTAAAAAACACAGCTTGGAGAGCATAGGGCACTTCCACTCATGGGCGTATAAATTGGGAAAACTAAAAATCAGCAAGACACAGGCACCCCAAAGTTTAGGGCTGTTCTGTTGACAAGAACCCCCACTTCATTACACCTTAAATATCCTAGGAAAGCGAAAAATGAATAAAGAAGTTGTGGTCCTCATGTACAATGGAATATCACTCAGCCAGGAAATCCACGTCATAAGGCTAGTAGCAGCACGATGAGTGGATTTAGGTACGACGATTCTAAGTGAAATAAGTCACACAGAAAAAGACACTTATCATAAGATATCACTTAGAGAGGGAATGTAAAAACCGCTACACTTGAACTGAATTACAAAACAGAACAGAGTCACACGTTCAGAAAACACACTATGGCTGCTGAACGGGAAAGGTGAGGTGGGGTGATGCATAAAACAAGGGTTTCAAATTAGCTCAGATACCGTTCCATAAACCCAATATGTAAGAGACAAGACCTATTCCTTTTTCAGTGAACTGGACTCAACACCCCCTATTCACCGCACAAGAATATATCTGACTAGTAAGAATCTTCAAACCTATGTATTGATATCTCTCTGTAAGTGAGTCAAGGGGGTGTAAAGCGGCATAAACACAGCCGTGAAAAGCAGCTAAACCCCATTATAAAAATAAATTACTTTTCAAAACCCGTGAAACAAAGGCAGTGAAAGAGAGAGAAATTCTTACAAAATTCGTTCAGGGGCTGTGATGCAACCTGGATTGACCATATCTAGACCCACAGCTGATTGAGACATAAGGGTGGACACTCTTGGGGCTGAGAGGTTCGGTGAGGTTGGGTGAGCCAACGCAGACCCTTTCAAGTAATACTGCATGGTACCCATCCCATGGGTCCCAAATCTCCAGGTTCAAGGGCATCTTCCTACGTCGAAAACAGGCATGAGAAACCCAGAAGATGGTACACCGTGTGATCGGGAAAGGTTTCTAAATCGCACCTCATTTCTCATCTCCTTTGCTCGGGTTCGCCATTCCAGCCAATTTACTAGCCATCTCCCTCCTTGGAGAATCAGCACCTTTAACCTCCTGTTCCGTACAGGTTGCAATTTGTCCTGAGGATGAACGGGAAGAGGGGGAACCAATGAGAGACTAGCTCTAGGTGTTGGGACAGGCACAGGTCACTCTATTTTCCCATCAGGAAGAAGAATTAAGCACAAGCTCAGCCTGCCCCCCAGAACCAGAAGAGGGCCTGAAGCAATCCTGCGCTTTTGCGGCCAGCTCCCAAAAAAGCGAGTTGAAAAATGGAGCTCAGGGGCACTGCAATTCACAAACCTGCAGAGTTTTAAATGATACCTCTCGTCCACAAATATATTAAGGGAAGGCAACGAAGAGGCTTTGAAAGCAAGGCAGAATTGCAGGAAACAGATTTCAGGAGGTAGATTCGAATCGCCTTGAAAGCACATGAAAAGCGGCAAAACGTGGACAATGATGCCCTTGGCCAAAAAGGGCGTATGCGTTTTTTCCTGAATATATTCAGGAAAAAACGCATACGCCCTTTTTGGTCAACCAAGCAACCTGGAAAGGCCAATCAGCGCTCCAAAGAAGTCTCGCTTCCCAGCGGGCAAAAGGGCCATGCGGAAAAAAGTGTCCAAACCAGAAATGCAGGACCGGCCATGGAGAAATGGGAGCCTTGCTACGCTGATGGGTGGGATGTAAATTGCCAACAGCCACTCTGGAGAAGTGTACGGTGTGTTCTGAAACATCTAAAAAACACAGCTTGGAGAGCATAGGGCACTTCCACTCATGGGCGTATAAATTGGGAAAACTAAAAATCAGCAAGACACAGGCACCCCAAAGTTTAGGGCTGCTCTGTTGACAAGAACCCCCACTTCATTACACCTTAAATATCCTAGGAAAGAGAAAAATGGATAAAGAAGTTGTGGTCCTCATGTACAATGGAATATCACTCAGCCATGAAATCCACGTCATAAGGCTAGTAGCAGCACGATGAGTGGATTTAGGTACGACGATTCTAAGTGAAATAAGTCACACAGAAAAAGACACTTATCATAAGATATCACTTAGAGAGGGAATGTAAAAACCGCCTACACTTGAACTGAATTACAAAACAGAACAGAGTCACACGTTTAGAAAACACACTATGGCTGCTGAACGGGAAAGGTGAGGTGGGGTGATGCATAAAACAAGGGTTTCAAATTAGCTCCGATACCGTTCCATAAACCCAATATGTAAGAGACAAGACCTATTCCTTTTTCAGTGAACTGGACTCAACACCCCCTATTCACCGCACAAGAATATATCTGACTAGTAAGAATCTTCAAACCTATGTATTGATATCTCTCTGTAAGTGAGTCAAGGGGGTGTAAAGCGGCATAAACACAGCCGTGAAAAGCAGCTAAACCCCATTATAAAAATAAATTACTTTTCAAAACCCGTGAAACAAAGGCAGTGAAAGAGAGAGAAATTCTTGCAAAATTCGTTCAGGGGCTGTGATGCAACCTGGATTGACCATATCTAGACCCACAGCTGATTGAGACATAAGGGTGGACACTCTTGGGGCTGAGAGGTTCGGTGAGGTTGGGTGAGCCAACGCAGACCCTTTCAAGTAATACTGCATGGTACCCATCCCATGGGTCCCAAATCTCCAGGTTCAAGGGCATCTTCCTACGTCGAAAACAGGCATGAGAAACCCAGAAGATGGTACACCGTGTGATCGGGAAAGGTTTCTAAAACGCACCTCATTTCTCATCTCCTTTGCTCGGGTTCGCCATTCCAGCCGATTTACTAGCCATCTCCCTCCTTGGAGAATCAGCACCTTTAACCTCCTGTTCCGTACAGGTTGCAATTTGTCCTGAGGATGAACGGGAAGAGGGGGAACCAATGAGAGACTAGCTCTAGGGGTTGGGACAGGCACAGGTCACTCTATTTTCCCATCAGGAAGAAGAATTAAGCACAAGCTCAGCCTGCCCCCCAGAACCAGAAGAGGGCCTGAAGCAATCCTGCGCTTTTGCGGCCAGCTCCCAAAAAAGCGAGTTGAAAAATGGAGCTCAGGGGCACTGCAATTCACAAACCTGCAGAGTTTTAAATGATACCTCTCGTCCACAAATATATTAAGGGAAGGCAACGAAGAGGCTTTGAAAGCAAGGCAGAATTGCAGGAAACAGATTTCAGGAGGTAGATTCGAATCGCCTTGAAAGCACATGAAAAGCGGCAAAACGTGGACAATGATGCCCTTGGCCAAAAAGGGCGTATGCGTTTTTTCCTGAATATATTCAGGAAAAAACGCATACGCCCTTTTTGGCCAACCAAGCAACCTGGAAAGGCCAATCAGCGCTCCAAAGAAGTCTCGCTTCCCAGCGGGCAAAAGGGCCATGCGGAAAAAAGTGTCCAAACCAGAAATGCAGGACCGGCCATGGAGAAATGGGAGCCTTGCTACGCTGATGGGTGGGATGTAAATTGCCAACAGCCACTCTGGAGAAGTGTACGGTGTGTTCTGAAACATCTAAAAAACACAGCTTGGAGAGCATAGGGCACTTCCACTCATGGGCGTATAAATTGGGAAAACTAAAAATCAGCAAGACACAGGCACCCCAAAGTTTAGGGCTGCTCTGTGGACAAGAACCCCCACTTCATTACACCTTAAATATCCTAGGAAAGAGAAAAATGGATAAAGAAGTTGTGGTCCTCATGTACAATGGAATATCACTCAGCCATGAAATCAACGTCATAAGGCTAGTAGCAGCACGATGAGTGGATTTAGGTACGACGATTCTAAGTGAAATAAGTCACACAGAAAAAGACACTTATCATAAGATATCACTTAGAGAGGGAATGTAAAAACCGCTACACTTGAACTGAATTACAAAACAGAACAGAGTCACACGTTTAGGAAACACACTATGGCTGCTGAACGGGAAAGGTGAGGTGGGGTGATGCATAAAACAAGGGTTTCAAATTAGCTCAGATACCGTTCCATAAACCCAATATGTAAGAGACAAGACCTATTCCTTTTTCAGTGAACTGGACTCAACACCCCCTATTCACCGCACAAGAATATATCTGACTAGGAAGAATCTTCAAACCTATGTATTGATATCTCTCTGTAAGTGAGTCAAGGGGGTGTAAAGCAGCATAAACACAGCCGTGAAAAGCAGCTAAACCCCATTATAAAAATAAATTACTTTTCAAAACCCGTGAAACAAAGACAGTGAAAGAGAGAGAAATTCTTACAAAATTCGTTCAGGGGCTGTGATGCAACCTGGATTGACCATATCTAGACCCACAGCTGATTGAGACATAAGGGTGGACACTCTTGGGGCTGAGAGGTTCGGTGAGGTTGGGTGAGCCAACGCAGACCCTTTCAAGTAATACTGCATGGTACCCATCCCATGGGTCCCAAATCTCCAGGTTCAAGGGCATCTTCCTACGTCGAAAACAGGCATGAGAAACCCAGAAGATGGTACACCGTGTGATCGGGAAAGGTTTCTAAAACGCACCTCATTTCTCATCTCCTTTGCTCGGGTTCGCCATTCCAGCCGATTTACTAGCCATCTCCCTCCTTGGAGAATCAGCACCTTTAACCTCCTGTTCCGTACAGGTTGCAATTTGTCCTGAGGATGAACGGGAAGAGGGGGAACCAATGAGAGACTAGCTCTAGGTGTTGGGACAGGCACAGGTCACTCTATTTTCCCATCAGGAAGAAGAATTAAGCACAAGCTCAGCCTGCCCCCCAGAACCAGAAGATGGCCTGAAGCAATCCTGCGCTTTTGCGGCCAGCTCCCAAAAAAGCGAGTTGAAAAATGGAGCTCAGGGGCACTGCAATTCACAAACCTGCAGAGTTTTAAATGATACCTCTCGTCCACAAATATATTAAGGGAAGGCAACGAAGAGGCTTTGAAAGCAAGGCAGAATTGCAGGAAACAGATTTCAGGAGGTAGATTCGAATCGCCTTGAAAGCACATGAAAAGCGGCAAAACGTGGACAATGATGCCCTTGGCCAAAAAGGGCGTATGCGTTTTTTCCTGAATATATTCAGGAAAAAACGCATACGCCCTTTTTGGCCAACCAAGCAACCTGGAAAGGCCAATCAGCGCTCCAAAGAAGTCTCGCTTCCCAGCGGGCAAAAGGGCCATGCGGAAAAAAGTGTCCAAACCAGAAATGCAGGACCGGCCATGGAGAAATGGGAGCCTTGCTACGCTGATGGGCGGGATGTAAATTGCCAACAGCCACTCTGGAGAAGTGTACGGTGTGTTCTGAAACATCTAAAAAACACAGCTTGGAGAGCATAGGGCACTTCCACTCATGGGCGTATAAATTGGGAAAACTAAAAATCAGCAAGACACAGGCACCCCAAAGTTTAGGGCTGCTCTGTTGACAAGAACCCCCACTTCATTACACCTTAAATATCCTAGGAAAGCAAAAAATGGATAAAGAAGTTGGGGTCCTCATGTACAATGGAATATCACTCAGCCAGGAAATCAACGTCATAAGGCTAGTAGCAGCACGATGAGTGGAGTTAGGTACGACGATTCTAAGTGAAATAAGTCACACAGAAAAAGACACTTATCATAAGATATCACTTAGAGAGGGAATGTAAAAACCGCTACACTTGAACTGAATTACAAAACAGAACAGAGTCACACGTTTAGGAAACACACTATGGCTGCTGAACGGGAAAGGTGAGGTGGGGTGATGCATAAAACAAGGGTTTCAAATTAGCTCCGATACCGTTCCATAAACCCAATATGTAAGAGACAAGACCTATTCCTTTTTCAGTGAACTGGACTCAACACCCCCTATTCACCGCACAAGAATATATCTGACTAGGAAGAATCTTCAAACCTATGTATTGATATCTCTCTGTAAGTGAGTCAACGGGGTGTAAAGCAGCATAAACACAGCCGTGAAAAGCAGCTAAACCCCATTATAAAAATAAATTACTTTTCAAAACCCGTGAAACAAAGACAGTGAAAGAGAGAGAAATTCTTACAAAATTCGTTCAGGGGCTGTGATGCAACCTGTATTGACCATATCTAGACCCACAGCTGATTGAGACATAAGGATGGACACTCTTGGGGCTGAGAGGTTCGGTGAGGTTGGGTGAGCCAACGCAGACCCTTTCAAGTAATACTGCATGGTACCCATCCCATGGGTCCCAAATCTCCAGGTTCAAGGGCATCTTCCTACGTCGAAAACAGGCATGAGAAACCCAGAAGATGGTACACCGTGTGATCGGGAAAGGTTTCTAAAACGCACCTCATTTCTCATCTCCTTTGCTCGGGTTCGCCATTCCAACCGATTTACTAGCCATCTCCCTCCTTGGAGAATCAGCACCTTTAACCTCCTGTTCCGTACAGGTTGCAATTTGTCCTGAGGATGAACGGGAAGAGGGGGAACCAATGAGAGACTAGCTCTAGGTGTTGGGACAGGCACAGGTCACTCTATTTTCCCATCAGGAAGAAGAATTAAGCACAAGCTCAGCCTGCCCCCCAGAACCAGAAGAGGGCCGGAAGCAATCCTGCGCTTTTGCGGCCAGCTCCCAAAAAAGCGAGTTGAAAAATGGAGCTCAGGGGCACTGCAATTCACAAACCTGCAGAGTTTTAAATGATACCTCTCGTCCACAAATATATTAAGGGAAGGCAACGAAGAGGCTTTGAAAGCAAGGCAGAATTGCAGGAAACAGATTTCAGGAGGTAGATTCGAATCGCCTTGAAAGCACATGAAAAGCGGCAAAACGTGGACAATGATGCCCTTGGCCAAAAAGGGCGTATGCGTTTTTTCCTGAATATATTCAGGAAAAAACGCATACGCCCTTTTTGGCCAACCAAGCAACCTGGAAAGGCCAATCAGCGCTCCAAAGAAGTCTCGCTTCCCAGCGGGCAAAAGGGCCATGCGGAAAAAAGTGTCCAAACCAGAAATGCAGGACCGGCCATGGAGAAATGGGAGCCTTGCTACGCTGATGGGCGGGATGTAAATTGCCAACAGCCACTCTGGAGAAGTGTACAGTGTGTTCTGAAACATCTAAAAAACACAGCTTGGAGAGCATAGGGCACTTCCACTCATGGGCGTATAAATTGGGAAAACTAAAAATCAGCAAGACACAGGCACCCCAAAGTTTAGGGCTGCTCTGTTGACAAGAACCCCCACTTCATTACACCTTAAATATCCTAGGAAAGAGAAAAATGGATAAAGAAGTTGGGGTCCTCATGTACAATGGAATATCACTCAGCCATGAAATCAACGTCATAAGGCTAGTAGCAGCACGATGAGTGGATTTAGGTACGACGAATCTAAGTGAAATAAGTCACACAGAAAAAGACACTTATCATAAGATATCACTTAGAGAGGGAATGTAAAAACCGCTACACTTGAACTGAATTACAAAACAGAACAGAGTCACACGTTTAGGAAACACACTATGGCTGCTGAACGGGAAAGGTGAGGTGGGGTGATGCATAAAACAAGGGTTTCATATTAGCTCAGATACCGCTCCATAAACCCAATATGTAAGAGACAAGACCTATTCCTTTTTCAGTGAACTGGACTCAACACCCCCTATTCACCGCACAAGAATATATCTAACTAGGAAGAATCTTCAAACCTATGTATTGATATCTCTCCGTAAGTGAGTCAAGGGGGTGTAAAGCGGCATATACACAGCCGTGAAAAGCAGCTAAACCCCATTATAAAAATAAATTACTTTTCAAAACCCGTGAAACAAAGGCAGTGAAAGAGAGAGAAATTCTTACAAAATTCGTTCAGGGGCTGTGATGCAACCTGGATTGACCATATCTAGACCCACAGCTGATTGAGACATAAGGGTGGACACTCTTGGGGCTGAGAGGTTCGGTGAGGTTGGGTGAGCCAACGCAGACCCTTTCAAGTAATACTGCATGGTACCCACCCCATGGGTCCCAAATCTCCAGGTTCAAGGGCATCTTCCTACGTCGAAAACAGGCATGAGAAACCCAGAAGATGGTACACCGTGTGATCGGGAAAGGTTTCTAAAACGCACCTCATTTCTCATCTCCTTTGCTCGGGTTCGCCATTCCAGCCGATTTACTAGCCATCTCCCTCCTTGGAGAATCAGCACCTTTAACCTCCTGTTCCGTACAGGTTGCAATTTGTCCTGAGGATGAACGGGAAGAGGGGGAACCAATGAGAGACTAGCTCTAGGTGTTGGGACAGGCACAGGTCACTCTATTTTCCCATCAGGAAGAAGAATTAAGCACAAGCTCAGCCTGCCCCCCAGAACCAGAAGAGGGCCTGAAGCAATCCTGCGCTTTTGCGGCCAGCTCCCAAAAAAGCGAGTTGAAAAATGGAGCTCAGGGGCACTGCAATTCACAAACCTGCAGAGTTTTAAATGATACCTCTCGTCCACAAATATATTAAGGGAAGGCAACGAAGAGGCTTTGAAAGCAAGGCAGAATTGCAGGAAACAGATTTCAGGAGGTAGATTCGAATCGCCTTGAAAGCACATGAAAAGCGGCAAAACGTGGACAATGATGCCCTTGGCCAAAAAGGGCGTATGCGTTTTTTCCTAAATATATTCAGGAAAAAACGCATATGCCCTTTTTGGCCAACCAAGCAACCTGGAAAGGCCAATCAGCGCTCCAAAGAAGTCTCGCTTCCCAGCGGGCAAAAGGGCCATGCGGAAAAAAGTGTCCAAACCAGAAATGCAGGACCGGCCATGGAGAAATGGGAGCCTTGCTACGCTGATGGGTGGGATGTAAATTGCCAACAGCCACTCTGGAGAAGTGTACGGTGTGTTCTGAAACATCTAAAAAACACAGCTTGGAGAGCATAGGGCACTTCCACTCATGGGCGTATAAATTGGGAAAACTAAAAATCAGCAAGATACAGGCACCCCAAAGTTTAGGGCTGCTCTGTTGACAAGAACCCCCACTTCATTACACCTTAAATATCCTAGGAAAGAGAAAAATGGGTAAAGAAGTTGGGGTCCTCATGTACAATGGAATATCACTCAGCCATGAAATCCACGTCATAAGGCTAGTAGCAGCACGATGAGTGGATTTAGGTACGACGATTCTAAGTGAAATAAGTCACACAGAAAAAGACACTTATCATAAGATATCACTTAGAGAGGGAATGTAAAAACCGCTACACTTGAACTGAATTGCAAAACAGAACAGAGTCACACGTTTAGGAAACACACTATGGCTGCTGAACGGGAAAGGTGAGGTGGGGTGATGCATAAAACAAGGGTTTCAAATTAGCTCAGATACCGTTCCATAAACCCAATATGTAAGAGACAAGACCTATTCCTTTTTCAGTGAACTGGACTCAACACCCCCTATTCACCGCACAAGAATATATCTGACTAGGAAGAATCTTCAAACCTATGTATTGATATCTCTCCGTAAGTGAGTCAAGGGGGTGTAAAGCGGCATAAACACAGCTGTGAGAAGCAGCTAAACCCCATTATAAAAATAAATTACTTTTCAAAACCCATGAAACAAGACAGTGAAAGAGAGAGAAATTCTTACAAATTCGTTCAGGGGCTGTGATGCAACCTGGATTGACCATATCTAGACCCACAGCTGATTGAGACATAAGGGTGGACACTCTTGGGGCTGAGAGGTTCGGTGAGGTTGGGTGAGCCAACGCAGACCCTTTCAAGTAATACTGCATGGTACCCATCCCATGGGTCCCAAATCTCCAGGTTCAAGGGCATCTTCCTACGTCGAAAACAGGCATGAGAAACCAGGAAGATGGTACACCGTGTGATCGGGAAAGGTTTCTAAAACGCACCTCATTTCTCATCTCCTTTGCTCGGGTGCGCCATTCCAGCCGATTTACTAGCCATCTCCCTCCTTGGAGAATCAGCACCTTTAACCTCCTGTTCCGTACAGGTTGCAATTTGTCCTGAGGATGAACGGGAAGAGGGGGAACCAATGAGAGACTAGCTCTAGGTGTTGGGACAGGCACAGGTCACTCTATTTTCCCATCAGGAAGAAGAATTAAGCACAAGCTCAGCCTGCCCCCCAGAACCAGAAGAGGGCCTGAAGCAATCCTGCGCTTTTGCGGCCAGCTCCCAAAAAAGCGAGTTGAAAAATGGAGCTCAGGGGCACTGCAATTCACAAACCTGCAGAGTTTTAAATGATACCTCTCGTCCACAAATATATTAAGGGAAGGCAACGAAGAGGCTTTGAAAGCAAGGCAGAATTGCAGGAAACAGATTTCAGGAGGTAGATTCGAATCGCCTTGAAAGCACATGAAAAGCGGCAAAACGTGGACAATGATGCCCTTGGCCAAAAAGGGCGTATGCGTTTTTTCCTGAATATATTCAGGAGAAAACGCATACGCCCTTTTTTGCCAACCAAGCAACCTGGAAAGGCCAATCAGCGCTCCAAAGAAGTCTCGTTTCCCAGCGGGCAAAAGGGCCATGCGGAAAAAAGTGTCCAAACAAGAAATGCAGGACCGGCCATGGAGAAATGGGAGCCTTGCTACGCTGATGGGTGGGATGTAAATTGCCAACAGCCACTCTGGAGAAGTGTACGGTGTGTTCTGAAACATCTAAAAAACACAGCTTGGAGAGTATAGGGCACTTCCACTCATGGGCGTATAAATTGGGAAAACTAAAAATCAGCAAGACACAGGCACCCCAAAGTTTAGGGCTGCTCTGTTGACAAAAACCCCCACTTCATTACACCTTAAATATCCTAGGAAAGAGAAAAATGGATAAAGAAGTTGTGGTCCTCATGTACAATGGAATATCACTCAGCCAGGAAATCAACGTCATAAGGCTAGTAGCAGCACAATGAGTGGATTTAGGTACGACGATTCTAAGTGAAATAAGTCACACAGAAAAAGACACTTATCATAAGATATCACTTCTAGAGGGAATGTAGAACCGCTACACTTGAACTGAATTACAAAACAGAACAGAGTCACAGGTTTAGGAAACACACTATGGCTGCTGAACGGGAAAGGTGAGGTGGGGTGATGCATAAAACAAGGGTTTCAAATTAGCTCAGATACCGTTCCATAAACCCAATATGTAAGAGACAAGACCTATTCCTTTTTCAGTGAACTGGACTCAACACCCCCTATTCACCGCACAAGAATATATCTGACTAGTAAGAATCTTCAAACCTATGTATTGATATCTCTCTGTAAGTGAGTCAAGGGGGTGTAAAGCGGCATAAACACAGCCGTGAAAAGCAGCTAAACCCCATTATAAAAATAAATTACTTTTCAAAACCCGTGAAACAAAGACAGTGAAAGAGAGAGAAATTCTTACAAAATTCGTTCAGGGGCTGTGATGCAACCTGGATTGACCATATCTAGACCCACAGCTGATTGAGACATAAGGGTGGACACTCTTGGGGCTGAGAGGTTCGGTGAGGTTGGCTGAGCCAACGCAGACCCTTTCAAGTAATACTGCATGGTACCCATCCCATGGGTCCCAAATCTCCAGGTTCAAGGGCATCTTCCTACGTCGAAAACAGGCATGAGAAACCCAGAAGATGGTACACCGTGTGATCGGGAAAGGTTTCTAAAACGCACCTCATTTCTCATCTCCTTTGCTCGGGTTCGCCATTCCAGCCGATTTACTAGCCATCTCCCTCCTTGGAGAATCAGCACCTTTAACCTCCTGTTCCGTACAGGTTGCAATTTGTCCTGAGGATGAACGGGAAGAGGGGGAACCAATGAGAGACTAGCTCTAGGTGTTGGGACAGGCACAGGTCACTCTATTTTCCCATCAGGAAGAAGAATTAAGCACAAGCTCAGCCTGCCCCCCAGAACCAGAAGAGGGCCTGAAGCAATCCTGCGCTTTTGCGGCCAGCTCCCAAAAAAGCGAGTTGAAAAATGGAGCTCAGGGGCACTGCAATTCACAAACCTGCAGAGTTTTAAATGATACCTCTCGTCCACAAATATATTAAGGGAAGGCAACGAAGAGGCTTTGAAAGCAAGGCAGAATTGCAGGAAACAGATTTCAGGAGGTAGATTCGAATCGCCTTGAAAGCACATGAAAAGCGGCAAAACGTGGACAATGATGCCCTTGGCCAAAAAGGGCGTATGCGTTTTTTCCTGAATATATTCAGGAAAAAACGCATACGCCCTTTTTGGCCAACCAAGCAACCTGGAAAGGCCAATCAGCGCTCCAAAGAAGTCTCGCTTCCCAGCGGGCAAAAGGGCCATGCGGAAAAAAGTGTCCAAACCAGAAATGCAGGACCGGCCATGGAGAAATGGGAGCCGTGCTACGCTGATGGGTGGGATGTAAATTGCCAACAGTCACTCTGGAGAAGTGTACGGTGTGTTCTGAAACATCTAAAAAACACAGCTTGGAGAGCATAGGGCACTTCCACTCATGGGCGTATAAATTGGGAAAACTAAAAATCAGCAAGACACAGGCACCCCAAAGTTTAGGGCTGCTCTGTTGACAAGAACCCCCACTTCATTACACCTTAAATATCCTAGGAAAGAGAAAAATGGATAAAGAAGTTGTGGTCCTCATGTACAATGGAATATCACTCAGCCAGGAAATCAACGTCATAAGGCTAGTAGCAGCACGATGAGTGGATTTAGGTACGACGATTCTAAGTGAAATAAGTCACACAGAAAAAGACACTTATCATAAGATATCACTTCTAGAGGGAATGTAGAACCGCTACACTTGAACTGAATTACAAAACAGAACAGAGTCACACGTTTAGGAAACACACTATGGCTGCTGAACGGGAAAGGTGAGGTGGGGTGATGCATAAAACAAGGGTTTCAAATTAGCTCAGATACCGTTCCATAAACCCAATATGTAAGAGACAAGACCTATTCCTTTTTCAGTGAACTGGACTCAACACCCCCTATTCACCGCACAAGAATATATCTGACTAGTAAGAATCTTCAAACCTATGTATTGATATCTCTCTGTAAGTGAGTCAAGGGGGTGTAAAGCGGCATAAACACAGCCGTGAAAAGCAGCTAAACCCCATTATAAAAATAAATTACTTTTCAAAACCCGTGAAACAAAGGCAGTGAAAGAGAGAGAAATTCTTACAAAATTCGTTCAGGGGCTGTGATGCAACCTGGATTGACCATATCTAGACCCACAGCTGATTGAGACATAAGGGTGGACACTCTTGGGGCTGAGAGGTTCGGTGAGGTTGGGTGAGCCAACGCAGACCCTTTCAAGTAATACTGCATGGTACCCATCCCATGGGTCCCAAATCTCCAGGTTCAAGGGCATCTTCCTACGTCGAAAACAGGCATGAGAAACCCAGAAGATGGTACACCGTGTGATCGGGAAAGGTTTCTAAATCGCACCTCATTTCTCATCTCCTTTGCTCGGGTTCGCCATTCCAGCCGATTTACTAGCCATCTCCCTCCTTGGAGAATCAGCACCTTTAACCTCCTGTTCCGTACAGGTTGCAATTTGTCCTGAGGATGAACGGGAAGAGGGGGAACCAATGAGAGACTAGCTCTAGGTGTTGGGACAGGCACAGGTCACTCTATTTTCCCATCAGGAAGAAGAATTAAGCACAAGCTCAGCCTGCCCCCCAGAACCAGAAGAGGGCCTGAAGCAATCCTGCGCTTTTGCGGCCAGCTCCCAAAAAAGCGAGTTGAAAAATGGAGCTCAGGGGCACTGCAATTCACAAACCTGCAGAGTTTTAAATGATACCTCTCGTCCACAAATATATTAAGGGAAGGCAACGAAGAGGCTTTGAAAGCAAGGCAGAATTGCAGGAAACAGATTTCAGGAGGTAGATTCGAATCGCCTTGAAAGCACATGAAAAGCGGCAAAACGTGGACAATGATGCCCTTGTCCAAAAAGTGCGTATGCGTTTTTTCCTGAATATATTCAGGAAAAAACGCATACGCCCTTTTTGGCCAACCAAGCAACCTGGAAAGGCCAATCAGCGCTCCAAAGAAGTCTCGCTTCCCAGCGGGCAAAAGGGCCATGCGGAAAACAGTGTCCAAACCAGAAATGCAGGACCGGCCATGGAGAAATGGGAGCCTTGCTACGCTGATGGGTGGGATGTAAATTGCCAACAGCCACTCTGGAGAAGTGTACGGTGTGTTCTGAAACATCTAAAAAACACAGCTTGGAGAGCATAGGGCACTTCCACTCATGGGCGTATAAATTGGGAAAACTAAAAATCAGCAAGACACAGGCACCCCAAAGTTTAGGGCTGCTCTGTTGACAAGAACCCCCACTTCATTACACCTTAAATATCCTAGGAAAGCGAAAAATGGATAAAGAAGTTGTGGTCCTCATGTACAATGGAATATCACTCAGCCATGAAATCCACGTCATAAGGCTAGTAGCAGCACGATGAGTGGATTTAGGTACGACGATTCTAAGTGAAATAAGTCACACAGAAAAAGACACTTATCATAAGATATCACTTAGAGAGGGAATGTAAAAACCGCTACACTTGAACTGAATTACAAAACAGAACAGAGTCACACGTTTAGGAAACACACTATGGCTGCTGAACGGGAAAGGTGAGGTGGGGTGATGCATAAAACAAGGGTGTCAAATTAGCTCAGATACCGTTCCATAAACCCAATATGTAAGAGACAAGACCTATTCCTTTTTCAGTGAACTGGACTCAACACCCCCTATTCACCGCAAAAGAATATATCTGACTAGTAAGAATCTTCAAACCTATGTATTGATATCTCTCCGTAAGTGAGTCAAGGGGGTGTAAAGCGGCATAAACACAGCCGTGAAAAGCAGCTAAACCCCAATATAAAAATAAATTACTTTTCAAAACCCGTGAAACAAAGACAGTGAAAGAGAGAGAAATTCTTACAAAATTCGTTCAGGGGCTGTGATGCAACCTGGATTGACCATATCTAGACCCACAGCTGATTGAGACATAAGGGTGGACACTCTTGGGGCTGAGAGGTTCGGTGAGGTTGGGTGAGCCAACGCAGACCCTTTCAAGTAATACTGCATGGTACCCATCCCATGGGTCCCAAATCTCCAGGTTCAAGGGCATCTTCCTACGTCGAAAACAGGCATGAGAAACCCAGAAGATGGTACACCGTGTGATCGGGAAAGGTTTCTAAAACGCACCTCATTTCTCATCTCCTTTGCTCGGGTTCGCCATTCCAGCCGATTTACTAGCCATCTCCCTCCTTGGAGAATCAGCACCTTTAACCTCCTGTTCCGTACAGGTTGCAATTTGTCCTGAGGATGAACGGGAAGAGGGGGAACCAATGAGAGACTAGCTCTAGGTGTTGGGACAGGCACAGGTCACTCTATTTTCCCATCAGGAAGAAGAATTAAGCACAAGCTCAGCCTGCCCCCCAGAACCAGAAGAGGGCCTGAAGCAATCCTGCGCTTTTGCGGCCAGCTCCCAAAAAAGCGAGTTGAAAAATGGAGCTCAGGGGCACTGCAATTCACAAACCTGCAGAGTTTTAAATGATACCTCTCGTCCACAAATATACTAAGGGAAGGCAACGAAGAGGCTTTGAAAGCAAGGCAGAATTGCAGGAAACAGATTTCAGGAGGTAGATTCGAATCGCCTTGAAAGCACATGAAAAGCGGCAAAACGTGGACAATGATGCCCTTGGCCAAAAAGGGCGTATGCGTTTTTTCCTGAATATATTCAGGAAAAAACGCATACGCCCTTTTTGGCCAACAAAGCAACCTGGAAAGGCCAATCAGCGCTCCAAAGAAGTCTCGCTTCCCAGCGGGCAAAAGGGCCATGCGGAAAAAAGTGTCCAAACCAGAAATGCAGGACCGGCCATGGAGAAATGGGAGCCTTGCTACGCTGATGGGTGGGATGTAAATTGCCAACAGCCACTCTGGAGAAGTGTACGGTGTGTTCTGAAACATCTAAAAAACACAGCTTGGAGAGCATAGGGCACTTCCACTCATGGGCGTATAAATTGGGAAAACTAAAAATCAGCAAGACACAGGCACCCCAAAGTTTAGGGCTGCTCTGTTGACAACAACCCCCACTTCATTACACCTTAAATATCCTAGGAAAGCGAAAAATGGATAAAGAAGTTGTGGTCCTCATGTACAATGGAATATCACTCAGCCATGAAATCAACGTCATAAGGCTAGTAGCAGCACGATGAGTGGATTTAGGTACGACGATTCTAAGTGAAATAAGTCACACAGAAAAAGACACTTATCATAAGATATCACTTAGAGAGGGAATGTAAAAACCGCTACACTTGAACTGAATTACAAAACAGAACAGAGTCACACGTTTAGAAAACACACTATGGCTGCTGAACGGGCAAGGTGAGGTGGGGTGATGCATAAAACAAGGGTTTCAAATTAGCTCAGATACCGTTCTATAAACCCAATATGTAATAGACAAGACCTACTCCTTGCTCAGTGAACTGGACTCAACACCCCCTATTCACCGCACAAGAATATATCTGACTAGTAAGAATCATCAAACCTATGTATTGATATCTCTCCGTAAGTGAGTCAAGGGTGTGTAAAGCGGCATAAACACAACCGTGAAAAGCAGCTAAACCCCATTATAAAAATAAATTACTTTTCAAAACCCGTTAAACAAAGACAGTGAAAGAGAGAGAAATTCTTACAAAATTCGTTCAGGGGCTGTGATGCAACCTGGATTGACCATATCTAGACCCACAGCTGATTGAGACATAAGGGTGGACACTCTTGGGGCTGAGAGGTTCGGTGAGGTTGGGTGAGCCAACGCAGACCCTTTCAAGTAATACTGCATGGTACCCATCCCATGGGTCCCAAATCTCCAGGTTCAAGGGCATCTTCCTACGTCGAAAACAGGCATGAGAAACCCAGAAGATGGTACACCGTGTGATCGGGAAAGGTTTCTAAAACGCACCTCATTTCTCATCTCCTTTGCTCGGGTTCGCCATTCCAGCCGATTTACTAGCCATCTCCCTCCTTGGAGAATCAGCACCTTTAACCTCCTGTTCCGTACAGGTTGCAATTTGTCCTGAGGATGAACGGGAAGAGGGGGAACCAATGAGAGACTAGCTCTAGGTGTTGGGACAGGCACAGGTCACTCTATTTTCCCATCAGGAAGAAGAATTAAGCACAAGCTCAGCCTGCCCCCCAGAACCAGAAGAGGGCCTGAAGCAATCCTGCGCTTTTGCGGCCAGCTCCCAAAAAAGCGAGTTGAAAAATGGAGCTCAGGGGCACTGCAATTCACAAACCTGCACAGTTTTAAATGATACCTCTCGTCCACAAATATACTAAGGGAAGGCAACGAAGAGGCTTTGAAAGCAAGGCAGAATTGCAGGAAACAGATTTCAGGAGGTAGATTCGAATCGCCTTGAAAGCACATGAAAAGCGGCAAAACGTGGACAATGATGCCCTTGGCCAAAAAGGGCGTATGCGTTTTTTCCTGAATATATTCAGGAAAAAACGCATACGCCCTTTTTGGCCAACCAAGCAACCTGGAAAGGCCAATCAGTGCTCCAAAGAAGTCTCGCTTCCCAGCGGGCAAAAGGGCCATGCGGAAAAAAGTGTCCAAACCAGAAATGCAGGACCGGCCATGGAGAAATGGGAGCCTTGCTACGCTGATGGGTGGGATGTAAATTGCCAACAGCCACTCTGGAGAAGTGTACGGTGTGTTCTGAAACATCTAAAAAACACAGCTTGGAGAGCATAGGGCACTTCCACTCATGGGCGTATAAATTGGGAAAACTAAAAATCAGCAAGACACAGGCACCCCAAAGTTTAGGGCTGCTCTGTTGACAAGAACCCCCACTTCATTACACC
Organism: Balaenoptera acutorostrata; assembly: GCF_949987535.1. Classification (NCBI taxonomy): domain Eukaryota; kingdom Metazoa; phylum Chordata; class Mammalia; order Artiodactyla; family Balaenopteridae; genus Balaenoptera; species Balaenoptera acutorostrata. The sequence continues at coordinate 50,995 of NW_026646056.1, forward strand.
TTAAATATCCTAGGAAAGCGAAAAATGGATAAAGAAGTAGTGGTCCTCATGTACAATGGAATATCACTCAGCCATGAAATCAACGTCATAAGGGTAGTAGCAGCACGATGAGTGTATTTAGGTACGACGATTCTAAGTGAAATAAGTCACACAGAAAAAGACACTTATCATAAGATATCACTTAGAGAGGGAATGTAAAAACCGCTACACTTGAACTGAATTACAAAACAGAACAGAGTCACACGTTTAGGAAACACACTATGGCTGCTGAACGGGAAAGGTGAGGTGGGGTGATGCATAAAACAAGGGTTTCAAATTAGCTCCGATACCGTTCCATAAACCCAATATGTAAGAGACAAGACCTATTCCTTTTTCAGTGAACTGGACTCAACACCCCCTATTCACCGCAAAAGAATATATCTGACTAGTAAGAATCTTCAAACCTATGTATTGATATCTCTCCGTAAGTGAGTCAAGGGGGTGTAAAGCGGCATAAACACAGCCGTGAAAAGCAGCTAAACCCCAATATAAAAATAAATTACTTTTCAAAACCCGTGAAACAAAGACAGTGAAAGAGAGAGAAATTCTTACAAAATTCGTTCAGGGGCTGTGATGCAACCTGGATTGACCATATCTAGACCCACAGCTGATTGAGACATAAGGGTGGACACTCTTGGGGCTGAGAGGTTCGGTGAGGTTGGGTGAGCCAACGCAGACCCTTTCAAGTAATACTGCATGGTACCCATCCCATGGGTCCCAAATCTCCAGGTTCAAGGGCATCTTCCTACGTCGAAAACAGGCATGAGAAACCCAGAAGATGGTACACCGTGTGATCGGGAAAGGTTTCTAAAACGCACCTCATTTCTCATCTCCTTTGCTCAGGTTCGCCATTCCAGCCGATTTACTAGCCATCTCCCTCCTTGGAGAATCAGCACCTTTAACCTCCTGTTCCGTACAGGTTGCAATTTGTCCTGAGGATGAACGGGAAGAGGGGGAACCAATGAGAGACTAGCTCTAGGTGTTGGGACAGGCACAGGTCACTCTATTTTCCCATCAGGAAGAAGAATTAAGCACAAGCTCAGCCTGCGCCCCAGAACCAGAAGAGGGCCTGAAGCAATCCTGCGCTTTTGCGGCCAGCTCCCAAAAAAGCGAGTTGAAAAATGGAGCTCAGGGGCACTGCAATTCACAAACCTGCAGAGTTTTAAATGATACCTCTCGTCCACAAATATACTAAGGGAAGGCAACGAAGAGGCTTTGAAAGCAAGGCAGAATTGCAGGAAACAGATTTCAGGAGGTAGATTCGAATCGCCTTGAAAGCACATGAAAAGCGGCAAAACGTGGACAATGATGCCCTTGGCCAAAAAGGGCGTATGCGTTTTTTCCTGAATATATTCAGGAAAAAACGCATACGCCCTTTTTGGCCAACCAAGCAACCTGGAAAGTCCAATCAGTGCTCCAAAGAAGTCTCGCTTCCCAGCGGGCAAAAGGGCCATGCTGAAAAAAGTGTCCAAACCAGAAATGCAGGACCGGCCATGGAGAAATGGGAGCCTTGCTACGCTGATGGGTGGGATGTAAATTGCCAACAGCCACTCTGGAGAAGTGTACGGTGTGTTCTGAAACATCTAAAAAACACAGCTTGGAGAGCATAGGGCACTTCCACTCATGGGCGTATAAATTGGGAAAACTAAAAATCAGCAAGACACAGGCACCCCAAAGTTTAGGGCTGCTCTGTTGACAAGAACCCCCACTTCATTACACCTTAAATATCCTAGGAAAGCGAAAAATGGATAAAGAAGTTGTGGTCCTCATGTACAATGGAATATCACTCAGCCATGAAATCAACGTCATAAGGCTACTAGCAGCACGATGAGTGGATTTAGGTACGATGATTCTAAGTGAAATAAGTCACACAGAAAAAGACACTTATCATAAGATATCAGTTAGAGAGGGAATGTAAAAACCGCTACACTTGAACTGAATTACAAAACAGAACAGAGTCACACGTTTAGGAAACACACTATGGCTGCTGAACGGGAAAGGTGAGGTGGGGTGATGCATAAAACAAGGGTTTCAAATTAGCTCCGATACCGTTCCATAAACCCAATATGTAAGAGACAAGACCTATTCCTTTTTCAGTGAACTGGACTCAACACCCCCTATTCACCGCAAAAGAATATATCTGACTAGTAAGAATCTTCAAACCTATGTATTGATATCTCTCCGTAAGTGAGTCAAGGGGGTGTAAAGCGGCATAAACACAGCCGTGAAAAGCAGCTAAACCCCAATATAAAAATAAATTACTTTTCAAAACCCGTGAAACAAAGACAGTGAAAGAGAGAGAAATTCTTACAAAATTCGTTCAGGGGCTGTGATGCAACCTGGATTGACCATATCTAGACCCACAGCTGATTGAGACATAAGGGTGGACACTCTTGGGGCTGAGAGGTTCGGTGAGGTTGGGTGAGCCAACGCAGACCCTTTCAAGTAATACTGCATGGTACCCATCCCATGGGTCCCAAATCTCCAGGTTCAAGGGCATCTTCCTACGTCGAAAACAGGCATGAGAAACCCAGAAGATGGTACACCGTGTGATCGGGAAAGGTTTCTAAAACGCACCTCATTTCTCATCTCCTTTGCTCGGGTTCGCCATTCCAGCCGATTTACTAGCCATCTCCCTCCTTGGAGAATCAGCACCTTTAACCTCCTGTTCCGTACAGGTTGCAATTTGTCCTGAGGATGAACGGGAAGAGGGGGAACCAATGAGAGACTAGCTCTAGGTGTTGGGACAGGCACAGGTCACTCTATTTTCCCATCAGGAAGAAGAATTAAGCACAAGCTCAGCCTGCCCCCCAGAACCAGAAGAGGGCCTGAAGCAATCCTGCGCTTTTGCGGCCAGCTCCCAAAAAAGCGAGTTGAAAAATGGAGCTCAGGGGCACTGCAATTCACAAACCTGCAGAGTTTTAAATGATACCTCTCGTCCACAAATATATTAAGGGAAGGCAACGAAGAGGCTTTGAAAGCAAGGCAGAATTGCAGGAAACAGATTTCAGGAGGTAGATTCGAATCGCCTTGAAAGCACATGAAAAGCGGCAAAACGTGGACAATGATGCCCTTGGCCAAAAAGGGCGTATGCGTTTTTTCCTGAATATATTCAGGAAAAAACGCATACGCCCTTTTTGGCCAACCAAGCAACCTGGAAAGGCCAATCAGCGCTCCAAAGAAGTCTCGCTTCCCAGCGGGCAAAAGGGCCATGCGGAAAAAAGTGTCCAAACCAGAAATGCAGGACCGGCCATGGAGAAATGGGAGCCTTGCTACGCTGATGGGTGGGATGTAAATTGCCAACAGCCACTCTGGAGAAGTGTACGGTGTGTTCTGAAACATCTAAAAAACACAGCTTGGAGAGCATAGGGCACTTCCACTCATGGGCGTATAAATTGGGAAAACTAAAAATCAGCAAGACACAGGCACCCCAAAGTTTAGGGCTGCTCTGTTGACAAGAACCCCCACTTCATTACACCTTAAATATCCTAGGAAAGCGAAAAATGGATAAAGAAGTTGTGGTCCTCATGTACAATGGAATATCACTCAGCCATGAAATCAACGTCATAAGGCTAGTAGCAGCACGATGAGTGGATTTAGGTACGACGATTCTAAGTGAAATAAGTCACACAGAAAAAGACACTTATCATAACATATCACTTAGAGAGGGAATGTAAAAACCGCTACACTTGAACTGAATTACAAAACAGAACAGAGTCACACGTTTAGAAAACACACTATAGCTGCTGAACGGGCAAGGTGAGGTGGGGTGATGCATAAAACAAGGGTTTCAAATTAGCTCAGATACCGTTCTATAAACCCAATATGTAATAGACAAGACCTACTCCTTGCTCAGTGAACTGGACTCAACACCCCCTATTCACCGCACAAGAATATATCTGACTAGTAAGAATCATCAAACCTATGTATTGATATCCCTCCGTAAGTGAGTCAAGGGTGTGTAAAGCGGCATAAACACAACCGTGAAAAGCAGCTAAACCCCATTATAAAAATAAATTACTTTTCAAAACCCGTTAAACAAAGACAGTGAAAGAGAGAGAAATTCTTACAAAATTCGTTCAGGGGCTGTGATGCAACCTGGATTGACCATATCTAGACCCACAGCTGATTGAGACATAAGGGTGGACACTCTTGGGGCTGAGAGGTTCGGTGAGGTTGGCTGAGCCAACGCAGACCCTTTCAAGTAATACTGCATGGTACCCATCCCATGGGTCCCAAATCTCCAGGTTCAAGGGCATCTTCCTACGTCGAAAACAGGCATGAGAAACCCAGAAGATGGTACACCGTGTGATCGGGAAAGGTTTCTAAAACGCACCTCATTTCTCATCTCCTTTGCTCGGGTTCGCCATTCCAGCCGATTTACTAGCCATCTCCCTCCTTGGAGAATCAGCACCTTTAACCTCCTGTTCCGTACAGGTTGCAATTTGTCCTGAGGATGAACGGGAAGAGGGGGAACCAATGAGAGACTAGCTCTAGGTGTTGGGACAGGCACAGGTCACTCTATTTTCCCATCAGGAAGAAGAATTAAGCACAAGCTCAGCCTGCCCCCCAGAACCAGAAGAGGGCCTGAAGCAATCCTGCGCTTTTGCGGCCAGCTCCCAAAAAAGCGAGTTGAAAAATGGAGCTCAGGGGCACTGCAATTCACAAACCTGCAGAGTTTTAAATGATACCTCTCGTCCACAAATATACTAAGGGAAGGCAACGAAGAGGCTTTGAAAGCAAGGCAGAATTGCAGGAAACAGATTTCAGGAGGTAGATTCGAATCGCCTTGAAAGCACATGAAAAGCGGCAAAACGTGGACAATGATGCCCTTGGCCAAAAAGGGCGTATGCGTTTTTCCCTGAATATATTCAGGAAAAAACGCATACGCCCTTTTTGGCCAACCAAGCAACCTGGAAAGGCCAATCAGCGCTCCAAAGAAGTCTCGCTTCCCAGCGGGCAAAAGGGCCATGCGGAAAAAAGTGTCCAAACCAGAAATGCAGGACCGGCCATGGAGAAATGGGAGCCTTGCTACGCTGATGGGTGGGATGTAAATTGCCAACAGCCACTCTGGAGAAGTGTACGGTGTGTTCTGAAACATCTAAAAAACACAGCTTGGAGAGCATAGGGCACTTCCACTCATGGGCGTATAAATTGGGAAAACTAAAAATCAGCAAGACACAGGCACCCCAAAGTTTAGGGCTGCTCTGTTGACAAGAACCCCCACTTCATTACACCTTAAATATCCTAGGAAAGCGAAAAATGGATAAAGAAGTTGTGGTCCTCATGTACAATGGAATATCACTCAGCCATGAAATCAACGTCATAAGGCTAGTAGCAGCACGATGAGTGGATTTAGGTACGACGATTCTAAGTGAAATAAGTCACACAGAAAAAGACACTTATCATAAGATATCACTTAGAGAGGGAATGTAAAAACCGCTACACTTGAACTGAATTACAAAACAGAACAGAGTCACACGTTTAGGAAACACACTATGGCTGCTGAACGGGAAAGGTGAGGTGGGGTGATGCATAAAACAAGGGTTTCAAATTAGCTCCGATACCGTTCCATAAACCCAATATGTAAGAGACAAGACCTATTCCTTTTTCAGTGAACTGGACTCAACACCCCCTATTCACCGCAAAAGAATATATCTGACTAGTAAGAATCTTCAAACCTATGTATTGATATCTCTCCGTAAGTGAGTCAAGGGGGTGTAAAGCGGCATAAACACAGCCGTGAAAAGCAGCTAAACCCCAATATAAAAATAAATTACTTTTCAAAACCCGTGAAACAAAGACAGTGAAAGAGAGAGAAATTCTTACAAAATTCGTTCAGGGGCTGTGATGCAACCTGGATTGACCATATCTAGACCCACAGCTGATTGAGACATAAGGGTGGACACTCTTGGGGCTGAGAGGTTCGGTGAGGTTGGGTGAGCCAACGCAGACCCTTTCAAGTAATACTGCATGGTACCCATCCCATGGATCCCAAATCTCCAGGTTCAAGGGCATCTTCCTACGTCGAAAACAGGCATGAGAAACCCAGAAGATGGTACACCGTGTGATCGGGAAAGGTTTCTAAAACGCACCTCATTTCTCATCTCCTTTGCTCGGGTTCGCCATTCCAGCCGATTTACTAGCCATCTCCCTCCTTGGAGAATCAGCACCTTTAACCTCCTGTTCCGTACAGGTTGCAATTTGTCCTGAGGATGAACGGGAAGAGGGGGAACCAATGAGAGACTAGCTCTAGGTGTTGGGACAGGCACAGGTCACTCTATTTTCCCATCAGGAAGAAGAATTAAGCACAAGCTCAGCCTGCCCCCCAGAACCAGAAGAGGGCCTGAAGCAATCCTGCGCTTTTGCGGCCAGCTCCCAAAAAAGCGAGTTGAAAAATGGAGCTCAGGGGCACTGCAATTCACAAACCTGCAGAGTTTTAAATGATACCTCTCGTCCACAAATATACTAAGGGAAGGCAACGAAGAGGCTTTGAAAGCAAGGCAGAATTGCAGGAAACAGATTTCAGGAGGTAGATTCGAATCGCCTTGAAAGCACATGAAAAGCGGCAAAACGTGGACAATGATGCCCTTGGCCAAAAAGGGCGTATGCGTTTTTCCCTGAATATATTCAGGAAAAAACGCATACGCCCTTTTTGGCCAACCAAGCAACCTGGAAAGGCCAATCAGCGCTCCAAAGAAGTCTCGCTTCCCAGCGGGCAAAAGGGCCATGCGGAAAAAAGTGTCCAAACCAGAAATGCAGGACCGGCCATGGAGAAATGGGAGCCTTGCTACGCTGATGGGTGGGATGTAAATTGCCAACAGCCACTCTGGAGAAGTGTACGGTGTGTTCTGAAACATCTAAAAAACACAGCTTGGAGAGCATAGGGCACTTCCACTCATGGGCGTATAAATTGGGAAAACTAAAAATCAGCAAGACACAGGCACCCCAAAGTTTAGGGCTGCTCTGTTGACAAGAACCCCCACTTCATTACACCTTAAATATCCTAGGAAAGCGAAAAATGGATAAAGAAGTTGTGGTCCTCATGTACAATGGAATATCACTCAGCCATGAAATCAACGTCATAAGGCTAGTAGCAGCACGATGAGTGGATTTAGGTACGACGATTCTAAGTGAAATAAGTCACACAGAAAAAGACACTTATCATAAGATATCACTTAGAGAGGGAATGTAAAAACCGCTACACTTGAACTGAATTACAAAACAGAACAGAGTCACACGTTTAGGAAACACACTATGGCTGCTGAACGGGAAAGGTGAGGTGGGGTGATGCATAAAACAAGGGTTTCAAATTAGCTCCGATACCGTTCCATAAACCCAATATGTAAGAGACAAGACCTATTCCTTTTTCAGTGAACTGGACTCAACACCCCCTATTCACCGCAAAAGAATATATCTGACTAGTAAGAATCTTCAAACCTATGTATTGATATCTCTCCGTAAGTGAGTCAAGGGGGTGTAAAGCGGCATAAACACAGCCGTGAAAAGCAGCTAAACCCCAATATAAAAATAAATTACTTTTCAAAACCCGTGAAACAAAGACAGTGAAAGAGAGAGAAATTCTTACAAAATTCGTTCAGGGGCTGTGATGCAACCTGGATTGACCATATCTAGACCCACAGCTGATTGAGACATAAGGGTGGACACTCTTGGGGCTGAGAGGTTCGGTGAGGTTGGGTGAGCCAACGCAGACCCTTTCAAGTAATACTGCATGGTACCCATCCCATGGATCCCAAATCTCCAGGTTCAAGGGCATCTTCCTACGTCGAAAACAGGCATGAGAAACCCAGAAGATGGTACACCGTGTGATCGGGAAAGGTTTCTAAAACGCACCTCATTTCTCATCTCCTTTGCTCGGGTTCGCCATTCCAGCCGATTTACTAGCCATCTCCCTCCTTGGAGAATCAGCACCTTTAACCTCCTGTTCCGTACAGGTTGCAATTTGTCCTGAGGATGAACGGGAAGAGGGGGAACCAATGAGAGACTAGCTCTAGGTGTTGGGACAGGCACAGGTCACTCTATTTTCCCATCAGGAAGAAGAATTAAGCACAAGCTCAGCCTGCCCCCCAGAACCAGAAGAGGGCCTGAAGCAATCCTGCGCTTTTGCGGCCAGCTCCCAAAAAAGCGAGTTGAAAAATGGAGCTCAGGGGCACTGCAATTCACAAACCTGCAGAGTTTTAAATGATACCTCTCGTCCACAAATATACTAAGGGAAGGCAACGAAGAGGCTTTGAAAGCAAGGCAGAATTGCAGGAAACAGATTTCAGGAGGTAGATTCGAATCGCCTTGAAAGCACATGAAAAGCGGCAAAACGTGGACAATGATGCCCTTGGCCAAAAAGGGCGTATGCGTTTTTCCCTGAATATATTCAGGAAAAAACGCATACGCCCTTTTTGGCCAACCAAGCAACCTGGAAAGGCCAATCAGCGCTCCAAAGAAGTCTCGCTTCCCAGCGGGCAAAAGGGCCATGCGGAAAAAAGTGTCCAAACCAGAAATGCAGGACCGGCCATGGAGAAATGGGAGCCTTGCTACGCTGATGGGTGGGATGTAAATTGCCAACAGCCACTCTGGAGAAGTGTACGGTGTGTTCTGAAACATCTAAAAAACACAGCTTGGAGAGCATAGGGCACTTCCACTCATGGGCGTATAAATTGGGAAAACTAAAAATCAGCAAGACACAGGCACCCCAAAGTTTAGGGCTGCTCTGTTGACAAGAACCCCCACTTCATTACACCTTAAATATCCTAGGAAAGCGAAAAATGGATAAAGAAGTTGTGGTCCTCATGTATAATGGAATATCACTCAGCCATGAAATCAACGTCATAAGGCTAGTAGCAGCACGATGAGTGGATTTAGGTACGACGATTCTAAGTGAAATAAGTCACACAGAAAAAGACACTTATCATAAGATATCACTTAGAGAGGGAATGTAAAAACCGCTACACTTGAACTGAATTACAAAACAGAACAGAGTCACACGTTTAGGAAACACACTATGGCTGCTGAACGGGAAAGGTGAGGTGGGGTGATGCATAAAACAAGGGTTTCAAATTAGCTCCGATACCGTTCCATAAACCCAATATGTAAGAGACAAGACCTATTCCTTTTTCAGTGAACTGGACTCAACACCCCCTATTCACCGCAAAAGAATATATCTGACTAGTAAGAATCTTCAAACCTATGTATTGATATCTCTCCGTAAGTGAGTCAAGGGGGTGTAAAGCGGCATAAACACAGCCGTGAAAAGCAGCTAAACCCCAATATAAAAATAAATTACTTTTCAAAACCCGTGAAACAAAGACAGTGAAAGAGAGAGAAATTCTTACAAAATTCGTTCAGGGGCTGTGATGCAACCTGGATTGACCATATCTAGACCCACAGCTGATTGAGACATAAGGGTGGACACTCTTGGGGCTGAGAGGTTCGGTGAGGTTGGGTGAGCCAACGCAGACCCTTTCAAGTAATACTGCATGGTACCCATCCCATGGATCCCAAATCTCCAGGTTCAAGGGCATCTTCCTACGTCGAAAACAGGCATGAGAAACCCAGAAGATGGTACACCGTGTGATCGGGAAAGGTTTCTAAAACGCACCTCATTTCTCATCTCCTTTGCTCGGGTTCGCCATTCCAGCCGATTTACTAGCCATCTCCCTCCTTGGAGAATCAGCACCTTTAACCTCCTGTTCCGTACAGGTTGCAATTTGTCCTGAGGATGAACGGGAAGAGGGGGAACCAATGAGAGACTAGCTCTAGGTGTTGGGACAGGCACAGGTCACTCTATTTTCCCATCAGGAAGAAGAATTAAGCACAAGCTCAGCCTGCCCCCCAGAACCAGAAGAGGGCCTGAAGCAATCCTGCGCTTTTGCGGCCAGCTCCCAAAAAAGCGAGTTGAAAAATGGAGCTCAGGGGCACTGCAATTCACAAACCTGCAGAGTTTTAAATGATACCTCTCGTCCACAAATATACTAAGGGAAGGCAACGAAGAGGCTTTGAAAGCAAGGCAGAATTGCAGGAAACAGATTTCAGGAGGTAGATTCGAATCGCCTTGAAAGCACATGAAAAGCGGCAAAACGTGGACAATGATGCCCTTGGCCAAAAAGGGCGTATGCGTTTTTCCCTGAATATATTCAGGAAAAAACGCATACGCCCTTTTTGGCCAACCAAGCAACCTGGAAAGGCCAATCAGCGCTCCAAAGAAGTCTCGCTTCCCAGCGGGCAAAAGGGCCATGCGGAAAAAAGTGTCCAAACCAGAAATGCAGGACCGGCCATGGAGAAATGGGAGCCTTGCTACGCTGATGGGTGGGATGTAAATTGCCAACAGCCACTCTGGAGAAGTGTACGGTGTGTTCTGAAACATCTAAAAAACACAGCTTGGAGAGCATAGGGCACTTCCACTCATGGGCGTATAAATTGGGAAAACTAAAAATCAGCAAGACACAGGCACCCCAAAGTTTAGGGCTGCTCTGTTGACAAGAACCCCCACTTCATTACACCTTAAATATCCTAGGAAAGCGAAAAATGGATAAAGAAGTTGTGGTCCTCATGTATAATGGAATATCACTCAGCCATGAAATTAACGTCATAAGGCTAGTAGCAGCACGATGAGTGGATTTAGGTACGACGATTCTAAGTGAAATAAGTCACACAGAAAAAGACACTTATCATAAGATATCACTTAGAGAGGGAATGTAAAAACCGCTACACTTGAACTGAATTACAAAACAGAACAGAGTCACACGTTTAGGAAACACACTATGGCTGCTGAACGGGAAAGGTGAGGTGGGGTGATGCATAAAACAAGGGTTTCAAATTAGCTCCGATACCGTTCCATAAACCCAATATGTAAGAGACAAGACCTATTCCTTTTTCAGTGAACTGGACTCAACACCCCCTATTCACCGCAAAAGAATATATCTGACTAGTAAGAATCTTCAAACCTATGTATTGATATCTCTCCGTAAGTGAGTCAAGGGGGTGTAAAGCGGCATAAACACAGCCGTGAAAAGCAGCTAAACCCCAATATAAAAATAAATTACTTTTCAAAACCCGTGAAACAAAGACAGTGAAAGAGAGAGAAATTCTTACAAAATTCGTTCAGGGGCTGTGATGCAACCTGGATTGACCATATCTAGACCCACAGCTGATTGAGACATAAGGGTGGACACTCTTGGGGCTGAGAGGTTCGGTGAGGTTGGGTGAGCCAACGCAGACCCTTTCAAGTAATACTGCATGGTACCCATCCCATGGGTCCCAAATCTCCAGGTTCAAGGGCATCTTCCTACGTCGAAAACAGGCATGAGAAACCCAGAAGATGGTACACCGTGTGATCGGGAAAGGTTTCTAAAACGCACCTCATTTCTCATCTCCTTTGCTCGGGTTCGCCATTCCAGCCGATTTACTAGCCATCTCCCTCCTTGGAGAATCAGCACCTTTAACCTCCTGTTCCGTACAGGTTGCAATTTGTCCTGAGGATGAACGGGAAGAGGGGGAACCAATGAGAGACTAGCTCTAGGTGTTGGGACAGGCACAGGTCACTCTATTTTCCCATCAGGAAGAAGAATTAAGCACAAGCTCAGCCTGCCCCCCAGAACCAGAAGAGGGCCGGAAGCAATCCTGCGCTTTTGCGGCCAGCTCCCAAAAAAGCGAGTTGAAAAATGGAGCTCAGGGGCACTGCAATTCACAAACCTGCAGAGTTTTAAATGATACCTCTCGTCCACAAATATATTAAGGGAAGGCAACGAAGAGGCTTTGAAAGCAAGGCAGAATTGCAGGAAACAGATTTCAGGAGGTAGATTCGAATCGCCTTGAAAGCACATGAAAAGCGGCAAAACGTGGACAATGATGCCCTTGGCCAAAAAGGGCGTATGCGTTTTTTCCTGAATATATTCAGGAAAAAACGCATACGCCCTTTTTGGCCAACCAAGCAACCTGGAAAGGCCAATCAGCGCTCCAAAGAAGTCTCGCTTCCCAGCGGGCAAAAGGGCCATGCGGAAAAAAGTGTCCAAACCAGAAATGCAGGACCGGCCATGGAGAAATGGGAGCCTTGCTACGCTGATGGGTGGGATGTAAATTGCCAACAGCCACTCTGGAGAAGTGTACGGTGTGTTCTGAAACATCTAAAAAACACAGCTTGGAGAGCATAGGGCACTTCCACTCATGGGCGTATAAATTGGGAAAACTAAAAATCAGCAAGACACAGGCACCCCAAAGTTTAGGGCTGCTCTGTTGACAAGAACCCCCACTTCATTACACCTTAAATATCCTAGGAAAGCGAAAAATGGATAAAGAAGTTGTGGTCCTCATGTACAATGGAATATCACTCAGCCATGAAATCAACGTCATAAGGCTAGTAGCAGCACGATGAGTGGATTTAGGTACGACGATTCTAAGTGAAATAAGTCACACAGAAAAAGACACTTATCATAACATATCACTTAGAGAGGGAATGTAAAAACCGCTACACTTGAACTGAATTACAAAACAGAACAGAGTCACACGTTTAGAAAACACACTATAGCTGCTGAACGGGCAAGGTGAGGTGGGGTGATGCATAAAACAAGGGTTTCAAATTAGCTCCGATACCGTTCTATAAACCCAATATGTAATAGACAAGACCTACTCCTTGCTCAGTGAACTGGACTCAACACCCCCTATTCACCGCACAAGAATATATCTGACTAGTAAGAATCATCAAACCTATGTATTGATATCTCTCCGTAAGTGAGTCAAGGGTGTGTAAAGCGGCATAAACACAACCGTGAAAAGCAGCTAAACCCCATTATAAAAATAAATTACTTTTCAAAACCCGTTAAACAAAGACAGTGAAAGAGAGAGAAATTCTTACAAAATTCGTTCAGGGGCTGTGATGCAACCTGGATTGACCATATCTAGACCCACAGCTGATTGAGACATAAGGGTGGACACTCTTGGGGCTGAGAGGTTCGGTGAGGTTGGGTGAGCCAACGCAGACCCTTTCAAGTAATACTGCATGGTACCCATCCCATGGGTCCCAAATCTCCAGGTTCAAGGGCATCTTCCTACGTCGAAAACAGGCATGAGAAACCCAGAAGATGGTACACCGTGTGATCGGGAAAGGTTTCTAAAACGCACCTCATTTCTCATCTCCTTTGCTCGGGTTCGCCATTCCAGCCGATTTACTAGCCATCTCCCTCCTTGGAGAATCAGCACCTTTAACCTCCTGTTCCGTACAGGTTGCAATTTGTCCTGAGGATGAACGGGAAGAGGGGGAACCAATGAGAGACTAGCTCTAGGTGTTGGGACAGGCACAGGTCACTCTATTTTCCCATCAGGAAGAAGAATTAAGCACAAGCTCAGCCTGCCCCCCAGAACCAGAAGAGGGCCTGAAGCAATCCTGCGCTTTTGCGGCCAGCTCCCAAAAAAGCGAGTTGAAAAATGGAGCTCAGGGGCACTGCAATTCACAAACCTGCACAGTTTTAAATGATACCTCTCGTCCACAAATATACTAAGGGAAGGCAACGAAGAGGCTTTGAAAGCAAGGCAGAATTGCAGGAAACAGATTTCAGGAGGTAGATTCGAATCGCCTTGAAAGCACATGAAAAGCGGCAAAACGTGGACAATGATGCCCTTGGCCAAAAAGGGCGTATGCGTTTTTTCCTGAATATATTCAGGAAAAAACGCATACGCCCTTTTTGGCCAACCAAGCAACCTGGAAAGGCCAATCAGTGCTCCAAAGAAGTCTCGCTTCCCAGCGGGCAAAAGGGCCATGCGGAAAAAAGTGTCCAAACCAGAAATGCAGGACCGGCCATGGAGAAATGGGAGCCTTGCTACGCTGATGGGTGGGATGTAAATTGCCAACAGCCACTCTGGAGAAGTGTACGGTGTGTTCTGAAACATCTAAAAAACACAGCTTGGAGAGCATAGGGCACTTCCACTCATGGGCGTATAAATTGGGAAAACTAAAAATCAGCAAGACACAGGCACCCCAAAGTTTAGGGCTGCTCTGTTGACAAGAACCCCCACTTCATTACACCTTAAATATCCTAGGAAAGCGAAAAATGGATAAAGAAGTAGTGGTCCTCATGTACAATGGAATATCACTCAGCCATGAAATCAACGTCATAAGGCTAGTAGCAGCACGATGAGTGGATTTAGGTACGACGATTCTAAGTGAAATAAGTCACACAGAAAAAGACACTTATCATAAGATATCACTTAGAGAGGGAATGTAAAAACCGCTACACTTGAACTGAATTACAAAACAGAACAGAGTCACACGTTTAGGAAACACACTATGGCTGCTGAACGGGAAAGGTGAGGTGGGGTGATGCATAAAACAAGGGTTTCAAATTAGCTCCGATACCGTTCCATAAACCCAATATGTAAGAGACAAGACCTATTCCTTTTTCAGTGAACTGGACTCAACACCCCCTATTCACCGCAAAAGAATATATCTGACTAGTAAGAATCTTCAAACCTATGTATTGATATCTCTCCGTAAGTGAGTCAAGGGGGTGTAAAGCGGCATAAACACAGCCGTGAAAAGCAGCTAAACCCCAATATAAAAATAAATTACTTTTCAAAACCCGTGAAACAAAGACAGTGAAAGAGAGAGAAATTCTTACAAAATTCGTTCAGGGGCTGTGATGCAACCTGGATTGACCATATCTAGACCCACAGCTGATTGAGACATAAGGGTGGACACTCTTGGGGCTGAGAGGTTCGGTGAGGTTGGGTGAGCCAACGCAGACCCTTTCAAGTAATACTGCATGGTACCCATCCCATGGGTCCCAAATCTCCAGGTTCAAGGGCATCTTCCTACGTCGAAAACAGGCATGAGAAACCCAGAAGATGGTACACCGTGTGATCGGGAAAGGTTTCTAAAACGCACCTCATTTCTCATCTCCTTTGCTCGGGTTCGCCATTCCAGCCGATTTACTAGCCATCTCCCTCCTTGGAGAATCAGCACCTTTAACCTCCTGTTCCGTACAGGTTGCAATTTGTCCTGAGGATGAACGGGAAGAGGGGGAACCAATGAGAGACTAGCTCTAGGTGTTGGGACAGGCACAGGTCACTCTATTTTCCCATCAGGAAGAAGAATTAAGCACAAGCTCAGCCTGCCCCCCAGAACCAGAAGAGGGCCTGAAGCAATCCTGCGCTTTTGCGGCCAGCTCCCAAAAAAGCGAGTTGAAAAATGGAGCTCAGGGGCACTGCAATTCACAAACCTGCAGAGTTTTAAATGATACCTCTCGTCCACAAATATATTAAGGGAAGGCAACGAAGAGGCTTTGAAAGCAAGGCAGAATTGCAGGAAACAGATTTCAGGAGGTAGATTCGAATCGCCTTGAAAGCACATGAAAAGCGGCAAAACGTGGACAATGATGCCCTTGGCCAAAAAGGGCGTATGCGTTTTTTCCTGAATATATTCAGGAAAAAACGCATACGCCCTTTTTGGCCAACCAAGCAACCTGGAAAGGCCAATCAGTGCTCCAAAGAAGTCTCGCTTCCCAGCGGGCAAAAGGGCCATGCGGAAAAAAGTGTCCAAACCAGAAATGCAGGACCGGCCATGGAGAAATGGGAGCCTTGCTACGCTGATGGGTGGGATGTAAATTGCCAACAGCCACTCTGGAGAAGTGTACGGTGTGTTCTGAAACATCTAAAAAACACAGCTTGGAGAGCATAGGGCACTTCCACTCATGGGCGTATAAATTGGGAAAACTAAAAATCAGCAAGACACAGGCACCCCAAAGTTTAGGGCTGCTCTGTTGACAAGAACCCCCACTTCATTACACCTTAAATATCCTAGGAAAGCGAAAAATGGATAAAGAAGTTGTGGTCCTCATGTACAATGGAATATCACTCAGCCATGAAATCAACGTCATAAGGCTAGTAGCAGCACGATGAGTGGATTTAGGTACGACGATTCTAAGTGAAATAAGTCACACAGAAAAAGACACTTATCATAAGATATCACTTAGAGAGGGAATGTAAAAACCGCTACACTTGAACTGAATTACAAAACAGAACAGAGTCACACGTTTAGGAAACACACTATGGCTGCTGAACGGGAAAGGTGAGGTGGGGTGATGCATAAAACAAGGGTTTCAAATTAGCTCCGATACCGTTCCATAAACCCAATATGTAAGAGACAAGACCTATTCCTTTTTCAGTGAACTGGACTCAACACCCCCTATTCACCGCACAAGAATATATCTGACTAGTAAGAATCTTCAAACCTATGTATTGATATCTCTCCGTAAGTGAGTCAAGGGGGTGTAAAGCGGCATAAACACAGCCGTGAAAAGCAGCTAAACCCCAATTTAAAAATAAATTACTTTTCAAAACCCGTGAAACAAAGACAGTGAAAGAGAGAGAAATTCTTACAAAATTCGTTCAGGGGCTGTGATGCAACCTGGATTGACCATATCTAGACCCACAGCTGATTGAGACATAAGGGTGGACACTCTTGGGGCTGAGAGGTTCGGTGAGGTTGGGTGAGCCAACGCAGACCCTTTCAAGTAATACTGCATGGTACCCATCCCATGGGTCCCAAATCTCCAGGTTCAAGGGCATCTTCCTACGTCGAAAACAGGCATGAGAAACCCAGAAGATGGTACACCGTGTGATCGGGAAAGGTTTCTAAAACGCACCTCATTTCTCATCTCCTTTGCTCGGGTTCGCCATTCCAGCCGATTTACTAGCCATCTCCCTCCTTGGAGAATCAGCACCTTTAACCTCCTGTTCCGTACAGGTTGCAATTTGTCCTGAGGATGAACGGGAAGAGGGGGAACCAATGAGAGACTAGCTCTAGGTGTTGGGACAGGCACAGGTCACTCTATTTTCCCATCAGGAAGAAGAATTAAGCACAAGCTCAGCCTGCCCCCCAGAACCAGAAGAGGGCCTGAAGCAATCCTGCGCTTTTGCGGCCAGCTCCCAAAAAAGCGAGTTGAAAAATGGAGCTCAGGGGCACTGCAATTCACAAACCTGCAGAGTTTTAAATGATACCTCTCGTCCACAAATATACTAAGGGAAGGCAACGAAGAGGCTTTGAAAGCAAGGCAGAATTGCAGGAAACAGATTTCAGGAGGTAGATTCGAATCGCCTTGAAAGCACATGAAAAGCGGCAAAACGTGGACAATGATGCCCTTGGCCAAAAAGGGCGTATGCGTTTTTTCCTGAATATATTCAGGAAAAAACGCATACGCCCTTTTTGGCCAACCAAGCAACCTGGAAAGGCCAATCAGCGCTCCAAAGAAGTCTCGCTTCCCAGCGGGCAAAAGGGCCATGCGGAAAAAAGTGTCCAAAGAAGAAATGCAGGACCGGCCATGGAGAAATGGGAGCCTTGCTACGCTGATGGGTGGGATGTAAATTGCCAACAGCCACTCTGGAGAAGTGTACGGTGTGTTCTGAAACATCTAAAAAACACAGCTTGGAGAGCATAGGGCACTTCCACTCATGGGCGTATAAATTGGGAAAACTAAAAATCAGCAAGACACAGGCACCCCAAAGTTTAGGGCTGCTCTGTTGACAAGAACCCCCACTTCATTACACCTTAAATATCCTAGGAAAGCGAAAAATGGATAAAGAAGTTGTGGTCCTCATGTACAATGGAATATCACTCAGCCATGAAATCAACGTCATAAGGCTAGTAGCAGCACGATGAGTGGATTTAGGTACGACGATTCTAAGTGAAATAAGTCACACAGAAAAAGACACTTATCATAACATATCACTTAGAGAGGGAATGTAAAAACCGCTACACTTGAACTGAATTACAAAACAGAACAGAGTCACACGTTTAGAAAACACACTATGGCTGCTGAACGGGAAAGGTGAGGTGGGGTGATGCATAAAACAAGGGTTTCAAATTAGCTCAGATACCGTTCCATAAACCCAATATGTAATAGACAAGACCTACTCCTTGCTCAGTGAACTGGACTCAACACCCCCTATTCACCGCAAAAGAATATATCTGACTAGTAAGAATCTTCAAACCTATGTATTGATATCTCTCCGTAAGTGAGTCAAGGGTGTGTAAAGCGGCATAAACACAGCCGTGAAAAGCAGCTAAACCCCATTATAAAAATAAATTACTTTTCAAAACCCGTGAAACAAAGACAGTGAAAGAGAGAGAAATTCTTACAAAATTCGTTCAGGGGCTGTGATGCAACCTGGATTGACCATATCTAGACCCACAGCTGATTGAGACATAAGGGTGGACACTCTTGGGGCTGAGAGGTTCGGTGAGGTTGGGTGAGCCAACGCAGACCCTTTCAAGTAATACTGCATGATACCCATCCCATGGGTCCCAAATCTCCAGGTTCAAGGGCATCTTCCTACGTCGAAAACAGGCATGAGAAACCCAGAAGATGGTACACCGTGTGATCGGGAAAGGTTTCTAAAACGCACCTCATTTCTCATCTCCTTTGCTCGGGTTCGCCATTCCAGCCGATTTACTAGCCATCTCCCTCCTTGGAGAATCAGCACCTTTAACCTCCTGTTCCGTACAGGTTGCAATTTGTCCTGAGGATGAACGGGAAGAGGGGGAACCAATGAGAGACTAGCTCTAGGTGTTGGGACAGGCACAGGTCACTCTATTTTCCCATCAGGAAGAAGAATTAAGCACAAGCTCAGCCTGCCCCCCAGAACCAGAAGAGGGCCTGAAGCAATCCTGCGCTTTTGCGGCCAGCTCCCAAAAAAGCGAGTTGAAAAATGGAGCTCAGGGGCACTGCAATTCACAAACCTGCAGAGTTTTAAATGATACCTCTCGTCCACAAATATACTAAGGGAAGGCAACGAAGAGGCTTTGAAAGCAAGGCAGAATTGCAGGAAACAGATTTCAGGAGGTAGATTCGAATCGCCTTGAAAGCACATGAAAAGCGGCAAAACGTGGACAATGATGCCCTTGGCCAAAAAGGGCGTATGCGTTTTTTCCTGAATATATTCAGGAAAAAACGCATACGCCCTTTTTGGCCAACCAAGCAACCTGGAAAGGCCAATCAGCGCTCCAAAGAAGTCTCGCTTCCCAGCGGGCAAAAGGGCCATGCGGAAAAAAGTGTCCAAAGAAGAAATGCAGGACCGGCCATGGAGAAATGGGAGCCTTGCTACGCTGATGGGTGGGATGTAAATTGCCAACAGCCACTCTGGAGAAGTGTACGGTGTGTTCTGAAACATCTAAAAAACACAGCTTGGAGAGCATAGGGCACTTCCACTCATGGGCGTATAAATTGGGAAAACTAAAAATCAGCAAGACACAGGCACCCCAAAGTTTAGGGCTGCTCTGTTGACAAGAACCCCCACTTCATTACACCTTAAATATCCTAGGAAAGCGAAAAATGGATAAAGAAGTTGTGGTCCCTCATGTACAATGGAATATCACTCAGCCATGAAATCAACGTCATAAGGCTAGTAGCAGCACGATGAGTGGATTTAGGTACGACGATTCTAAGTGAAATAAGTCACACAGAAAAAGACACTTATCATAACATATCACTTAGAGAGGGAATGTAAAAACCGCTACACTTGAACTGAATTACAAAACAGAACAGAGTCACACGTTTAGAAAACACACTATGGCTGCTGAACGGGAAAGGTGAGGTGGGGTGATGCATAAAACAAGGGTTTCAAATTAGCTCAGATACCGTTCCATAAACCCAATATGTAATAGACAAGACCTACTCCTTGCTCAGTGAACTGGACTCAACACCCCCTATTCACCGCAAAAGAATATATCTGACTAGTAAGAATCTTCAAACCTATGTATTGATATCTCTCCGTAAGTGAGTCAAGGGTGTGTAAAGCGGCATAAACACAGCCGTGAAAAGCAGCTAAACCCCATTATAAAAATAAATTACTTTTCAAAACCCGTGAAACAAAGACAGTGAAAGAGAGAGAAATTCTTACAAAATTCGTTCAGGGGCTGTGATGCAACCTGGATTGACCATATCTAGACCCACAGCTGATTGAGACATAAGGGTGGACACTCTTGGGGCTGAGAGGTTCGGTGAGGTTGGGTGAGCCAACGCAGACCCTT
Organism: Balaenoptera acutorostrata; assembly: GCF_949987535.1. Lineage (NCBI taxonomy): Eukaryota > Metazoa > Chordata > Mammalia > Artiodactyla > Balaenopteridae > Balaenoptera > Balaenoptera acutorostrata. The sequence continues at coordinate 71,066 of NW_026646056.1, forward strand.
TCAAGTAATACTGCATGATACCCATCCCATGGGTCCCAAATCTCCAGGTTCAAGGGCATCTTCCTACGTCGAAAACAGGCATGAGAAACCCAGAAGATGGTACACCGTGTGATCGGGAAAGGTTTCTAAAACGCACCTCATTTCTCATCTCCTTTGCTCGGGTTCGCCATTCCAGCCGATTTACTAGCCATCTCCCTCCTTGGAGAATCAGCACCTTTAACCTCCTGTTCCGTACAGGTTGCAATTTGTCCTGAGGATGAACGGGAAGAGGGGGAACCAATGAGAGACTAGCTCTAGGTGTTGGGACAGGCACAGGTCACTCTATTTTCCCATCAGGAAGAAGAATTAAGCACAAGCTCAGCCTGCCCCCCAGAACCAGAAGAGGGCCTGAAGCAATCCTGCGCTTTTGCGGCCAGCTCCCAAAAAGCGAGTTGAAAAATGGAGCTCAGGGGCACTGCAATTCACAAACCTGCAGAGTTTTAAATGATACCTCTCGTCCACAAATATACTAAGGGAAGGCAACGAAGAGGCTTTGAAAGCAGGGCAGAATTGCAGGAAACAGATTTCAGGAGGTAGATTCGAATCGCCTTGAAAGCACATGAAAAGCGGCAAAACGTGGACAATGATGCCCTTGGCCAAAAAGGGCGTATGCGTTTTTTCCTGAATATATTCAGGAAAAAACGCATACGCCCTTTTTGGCCAACCAAGCAACCTGGAAAGGCCAATCAGTGCTCCAAAGAAGTCTCGCTTCCCAGCGGGCAAAAGGGCCATGCGGAAAAAAGTGTCCAAACCAGAAATGCAGGACCGGCCATGGAGAAATGGGAGCCTTGCTACGCTGATGGGTGGGATGTAAATTGCCAACAGCCACTCTGGAGAAGTGTACGGTGTGTTCTGAAACATCTAAAAAACACAGCTTGGAGAGCATAGGGCACTTCCACTCATGGGCGTATAAATTGGGAAAACTAAAATCAGCAAGACACAGGCACCCCAAAGTTTAGGGCTGCTCTGTTGACAAGAACCCCCACTTCATTACACCTTAAATATCCTAGGAAAGCGAAAAATGGATATAGAAGTTGTGGTCCTCATGTACAATGGAATATCACTCAGCCAGGAAATCAACGTCATAAGGCTAGTAGCAGCACGATGAGTGATTTAGGTACGACGATTCTAAGTGAAATAAGTCACACAGAAAAGACACTTATCATAAGATATCACTTAGAGAGGGAATGTAAAACCGCTACACTTGAACTGAATTACAAAACAGAACAGAGTCACACGTTTAGGAAACACACTATGGCTGCTGAACGGGAAAGGTGAGGTGGGGTGATGCATAAAACAAGGGTTTCAAATTAGCTCCGATACCGTTCCATAAACCCAATATGTAAGAGACAAGACCTATTCCTTTTTCAGTGAACTGGACTCAACACCCCCTATTCACCGCACAAGAATATATCTGACTAGTAAGAATCTTCAAACCTATGTATTGATATCTCTCCGTAAGTGAGTCAAGGGGGTGTAAAGCGGCATAAACACAGCCGTGAAAAGCAGCTAAACCCCATTATAAAAATAAATTACTTTCAAAACCCGTGAAACAAAGACAGTGAAAGAGAGAGAAATTCTTACAAAATTCGTTCAGGGGCTGTGATGCAACCTGGATTGACCATATCTAGACCCACAGCTGATTGAGACATAAGGGTGGACACTCTTGGGGCTGAGAGGTTCGGTGAGGTTGGGTGAGCCAACGCAGACCCTTTCAAGTAATACTGCATGGTACCCATCCCATGGGTCCCAAATCTCCAGGTTCAAGGGCATCTTCCTACGTCGAAAACAGGCATGAGAAACCCAGAAGATGGTACACCGTGTGATCGGGAAAGGTTTCTAAAACGCACCTCATTTCTCATCTCCTTTGCTCGGGTTCGCCATTCCAGCCGATTTACTAGCCATCTCCCTCCTTGGAGAATCAGCACCTTTAACCTCCTGTTCCGTACAGGTTGCAATTTGTCCTGAGGATGAACGGGAAGAGGGGGAACCAATGAGAGACTAGCTCTAGGTGTTGGGACAGGCACAGGTCACTCTATTTTCCCATCAGGAAGAAGAATTAAGCACAAGCTCAGCCTGCCCCCAGAACCAGAAGAGGGCCTGAAGCAATCCTGCGCTTTTGCGGCCAGCTCCCAAAAAAGCGAGTTGAAAAATGGAGCTCAGGGCACTGCAATTCACAAACCTGCAGAGTTTTAAATGATACCTCTCGTCCACAAATATACTAAGGGAAGGCAACGAAGAGGCTTTGAAAGCAAGGCAGAATTGCAGGAAACAGATTTCAGGAGGTAGATTCGAATCGCCTTGAAAGCACATGAAAAGCGGCAAAACGTGGACAATGATGCCCTTGGCCAAAAAGGGCGTATGCGTTTTTTCCTGAATATATTCAGGAAAAAACGCATACGCCCTTTTTGGCCAACCAAGCAACCTGGAAAGGCCAATCAGCGCTCCAAAGAAGTCTCGCTTCCCAGCGGGCAAAAGGGCCATGCGGAAAAAAAGTGTCCAAACCAGAAATGCAAGACCGGCCATGGAGAAATGGGAGCCTTGCTACGCTGATGGGCGGGATGTAAATTGCCAACAGCCACTCTGGAGAAGTGTACGGTGTGTTCTGAAACATCTAAAAAACACAGCTTGGCTTGGAGAGCATAGGGCACTTCCACTCATGGGCGTATAAATTGGGAAAACTAAAAATCAGCAAGACACAGGCACCCCAAAGTTTAGGGCTGCTCTGTTGACAAGAACCCCCACTTCATTACACCTTAAATATCCTAGGAAAGCGAAAAATGGATAAAGAAGTTGGGGTCCTCATGTACAATGGAATATCACTCAGCCATGAAATCAACGTCATAAGGCTAGTAGCAGCACGATGAGTGGATTTAGGTACGACGATTCTAAGTGAAATAAGTCACACAGAAAAAGACACTTATCAAAAGATATCACTTAGAGAGGGAATGTAAAAACCGCTACACTTGAACTGAATTACAAAACAGAACAGAGTCACACGTTTAGGAAACACACTATGGCTGCTGAACGGGAAAGGTGAGGTGGGGTGATGCATAAAACAAGGGTTTCAAATTAGCTCAGATACCGTTCCATAAACCCAATATGTAAGAGACAAGACCTATTCCTTTTTCAGTGAACTGGACTCAACACCCCCTATTCACCGCACAAGAATATATCTGACTAGGAAGAATCTTCAAACCTATGTATTGATATCTCTCTGTAAGTGAGTCAAGGGGGTGTAAAGCAGCATAAACAAAGCCGTGAAAAGCAGCTAAACCCCATTATAAAAATAAATTACTTTTCAAAACCCGTGAAACAAAGACAGTGAAAGAGAGAGAAATTCTTACAAAATTCGTTCAGGGGCTGTGATGCAACCTGGATTGACCATATCTAGACCCACAGCTGATTGAGACATAAGGGTGGACACTCTTGGGGCTGAGAGGTTCGGTGAGGTTGGGTGAGCCAACGCAGACCCTTTCAAGTAATACTGCATGGTACCCATCCCATGGGTCCCAAATCTCCAGGTTCAAGGGCATCTTCCTACGTCGAAAACAGGCATGAGAAACCCAGAAGATGGTACACCGTGTGATCGGGAAAGGTTTCTAAAACGCACCTCATTTCTCATCTCCTTTGCTCGGGTTCGCCATTCCAGCCGATTTACTAGCCATCTCCCTCCTTGGAGAATCAGCACCTTTAACCTCCTATTCCCTACAGGTTGCAATTTGTCCTGAGGATGAACGGGAAGAGGGGGAACCAATGAGAGACTAGCTCTAGGTGTTGGGACAGGCACAGGTCACTCTATTTTCCCATCAGGAAGAAGAATTAAGCACAAGCTCAGCCTGCCCCCCAGAACCAGAAGAGGGCCTGAAGCAATCCTGCGCTTTTGCGGCCAGCTCCCAAAAAAGCGAGTTGAAAAATGGAGCTCAGGGGCACTGCAATTCACAAACCTGCAGAGTTTTAAATGATACCTCTCGTCCACAAATATATTAAGGGAAGGCAACGAAGAGGCTTTGAAAGCAAGGCAGAATTGCAGGAAACAGATTTCAGGAGGTAGATTCGAATCGCCTTGAAAGCACATGAAAAGCGGCAAAACGTGGACAATGATGCCCTTGGCCAAAAAGGGCGTATGCGTTTTTTCCTGAATATATTCAGGAAAAAACGCATACGCCCTTTTTGGCCAACCAAGCAACCTGGAAAGGCCAATCAGCGCTCCAAAGAAGTCTCGCTTCCCAGCGGGCAAAAGGGCCATGCGGAAAAAAGTGTCCAAACCAGAAATGCAGGACCGGCCATGGAGAAATGGGAGCCTTGCTATGCTGATGGGCGGGATGTAAATTGCCAACAGCCACTCTGGAGAAGTGTACGGTGTGTTCTGAAACATCTAAAAAACACAGCTTGGAGAGCATAGGGCACTTCCACTCATGGGCGTATAAATTGGGAAAACTAAAAATCAGCAAGACACAGGCACCCCAAAGTTTAGGGCTGCTCTGTTGACAAGAACCCCCACTTCATTACACCTTAAATATCCTAGGAAAGCGAAAAATGGATAAAGAAGTTGGGGTCCTCATGTACAATGGAATATCACTCAGCCATGAAATCAACGTCATAAGGCTAGTAGCAGCACGATGAGTGGATTTAGGTACGACGATTCTAAGTGAAATAAGTCACACAGAAAAAGACACTTATCATAAGATATCACTTAGAGAGGGAATGTAAAAACCGCTACACTTGAACTGAATTACAAAACAGAACAGAGTCACACGTTTAGTAAACACACTATGGCTGCTGAACGGGAAAGGTGAGGTGGGGTGATGCATAAAACAAGGGTTTCAAATTAGCTCAGATACCGTTCCATAAACCCAATATGTAAGAGACAAGACCTATTCCTTTTTCAATGAACCGGACTCAACACCCCCTATTCACCGCACAAGAATATATCTGACTAGGAAGAATCTTCAAACCTATGTATTGATATCTCTCTGTAAGTGAGTCAAGGGGGTGTAAAGCAGCATAAACAAAGCCGTGAAAAGCAGCTAAACCCCATTATAAAAATAAATTACTTTTCAAAACCCGTGAAACAAAGACAGTGAAAGAGAGAGAAATTCTTACAAAATTCGTTCAGGGGCTGTGATGCAACCTGGATTGACCATATCTAGACCCACAGCTGATTGAGACATAAGGGTGGACACTCTTGGGGCTGAGAGGTTCGGTGAGGTTGGGTGAGCCAACGCAGACCCTTTCAAGTAATACTGCATGGTACCCATCCCATGGGTCCCAAATCTCCAGGTTCAAGGGCATCTTCCTACGTCGAAAACAGGCATGAGAAACCCAGAAGATGGTACACCGTGTGATCAGGAAAGGTTTCTAAAACGCACCTCATTTCTCATCTCCTTTGCTCGGGTTCGCCATTCCAGCCGATTTACTAGCCATCTCCCTCCTTGGAGAATCAGCACCTTTAACCTCCTGTTCCGTACAGGTTGCAATTTGTCCTGAGGATGAAGGGGAAGAGGGGGAACCAATGAGAGACTAGCTCTAGGTGTTGGGACAGGCACAGGTCACTCTATTTTCCCATCAGGAAGAAGAATTAAGCACAAGCTCAGCCTGCCCCCCAGAACCAGAAGAGGGCCTGAAGCAATCCTGCGCTTTTGCGGCCAGCTCCCAAAAAAGCGAGTTGAAAAATGGAGCTCAGGGGCACTGCAATTCACAAACCTGCAGAGTTTTAAATGATACCTCTCGTCCACAAATATATTAAGGGAAGGCAACGAAGAGGCTTTGAAAGCAAGGCAGAATTGCAGGAAACAGATTTCAGGAGGTAGATTCGAATCGCCTTGAAAGCACATGAAAAGCGGCAAAACGTGGACAATGATGCCCTTGGCCAAAAAGGGCGTATGCGTTTTTTCCTGAATATATTCAGGAAAAAACGCATACGCCCTTTTTGGCCAACCAAGCAACCTGGAAAGGCCAATCAGCGCTCCAAAGAAGTCTCGCTTCCCAGCGGGCAAAAGGGCCATGCGGAAAAAAGTGTCCAAACCAGAAATGCAGGACCGGCCATGGAGAAATGGGAGCCTTGCTACGCTGATGGGTGGGATGTAAATTGCCAACAGCCACTCTGGAGAAGTGTACGGTGTGTTCTGAAACATCTAAAAAACACAGCTTGGAGAGCATAGGGCACTTCCACTCATGGGCGTATAAATTGGGAAAACTAAACATCAGCAAGACACAGGCACCCCAAAGTTTAGGGCTGCTCTGTTGACAAGAACCCCCACTTCATTACACCTTAAATATCCTAGGATAGCGAAAAATGGATAAAGAAGTTGGGGTCCTCATGTACAATGGAATATCACTCAGCCATGAAATCAACGTCATAAGGCTAGTAGCAGCACGATGAGTGGATTTAGGTACGACGATTCTAAGTGAAATAAGTCACACAGAAAAAGACACTTATCATAAGATATCACTTAGAGAGGGAATGTAAAAACCGCTACACTTGAACTGAATTACAAAACAGAACAGAGTCACACGTTTAGGAAACACACTATGGCTGCTGAACGGGAAAGGTGAGGTGGGGTGATGCATAAAACAAGGGTTTCAAATTAGCTCCGATACCGTTCCATAAACCCAATATGTAAGAGACAAGACCTATTCCTTTTTCAGTGAACTGGACTGAACACCCCCTATTCACCGCACAAGAATATATCTGACTAGTAAGAATCTTCAAACCTATGTATTGATATCTCTCCGTAAGTGAGTCAAGGGGGTGTAAAGCGGCATAAACACAGCCGTGAAAAGCAGCTAAACCCCAATATAAAAATAAATTACATTTCAAAACCCGTGAAACAAAGACAGTGAAAGAGAGAGAAATTTTTACCAAATTCGTTCAGGGGCTGTGATGCAACTGGATTGACCATATCTAGACCCACAGCTGATTGAGACATAAGGGTGGACACTCTTGGGGCTGAGAGGTTCGGTGAGGTTGGGTGAGCCAACGCAGACCCTTTCAAGTAATACTGCATGGTACCCATCCCATGGGTCCCAAATCTCCAGGTTCAAGGGCATCTTCCTACGTCGAAAACAGGCATGAGAAACCCAGAAGATGGTACACCGTGTGATCGGGAAAGGTTTCTAAAACGCACCTCATTTCTCATCTCCTGTGCTCGGGTTCGCCATTCCAGCCGATTTACTAGCCATCTCCCTCCTTGGAGAATCAGCACCTTTAAACTCCTGTTCCGTACAGGTTGCAATTTGTCCTGAGGATGAACGGGAAGAGGGGGAACCAATGAGAGACTAGCTCTAGGTGTTGGGACAGGCACAGGTCACTCTATTTTCCCATCAGGAAGAAGAATTAAGCACAAGCTCAGCCTGCCCCCCAGAACCAGAAGAGGGCCTGAAGCAATCCTGCGCTTTTGCGGCCAGCTCCCAAAAAAGCGAGTTGAAAAATGGAGCTCAGGGGCACTGCAATTCACAAACCTGCAGAGTTTTAAATGATACCTCTCGTCCACAAATATACTAAGGGAAGGCCACGAAGAGGCTTTGAAAGCAAGGCAGAATTGCAGGAAACAGATTTCAGGAGGTAGATTCGAATCGCCTTGAAAGCACATGAAAAGCGGCAAAACGTGGACAATGATGCCCTTGGCCAAAAAGGGCGTATGCGTTTTTTCCTGAATATATTCAGGAAAAAACGCATACGCCCTTTTTGGCCAACCAAGCAACCTGGAAAGGCCAATCAGTGCTCCAAAGAAGTCTCGCTTCCCAGCGGGCAAAAGGGCCATGCGGAAAAAAGTGTCCAAACCAGAAATGCAGGACCGGCCATGGAGAAATGGGAGCCTTGCTACGCTGATGGGTGGGATGTAAATTGCCAACAGCCACTCTGGAGAAGTGTACGGTGTGTTCTGAAACATCTAAAAAACACAGCTTGGAGAGCATAGGGCACTTCCACTCATGGGCGTATAAATTGGGAAAACTAAAAATCAGCAAGACACAGGCACCCCAAAGTTTAGGGCTGCTCTGTTGACAAGAACCCCCACTTCATTACACCTTAAATATCCTAGGAAAGCGAAAAATGGATAAAGAAGTTGTGGTCCTCATGTACAATGGAATATCACTCAGCCATGAAATCAACGTCATAAGGCTAGTAGCAGCACGATGAGTGGATTTAGGTACGACGATTCTAAGTGAAATAAGTCACACAGAAAAAGACACTTATCATAAGATATCACTTAGAGAGGGAATGTAAAAACCGCTACACTTGAACTGAATTACAAAACAGAACAGAGTCACAAGTTTAGAAAACACACTATGGCTGCTGAACGGGAAAGGTGAGGTGGGGTGATGCATAAAACAAGGGTTTCAAATTAGTTCCGATACCGTTCCATAAACCCAATATGTAAGAGACAAGACCTATTCCTTTTTCAGTGAACTGGACTCAACACCCCCTATTCACCGCACAAGAATATATATGACTAGTAAGAATCTTCAAACCTATGTATTGATATCTCTCCGTAAGTGAGTCAAGGGGGTGTAAAGCGGCATAAACACAGCCGTGAAAAGCAGCTAAACCCCATTATAAAAATAAATTCCTTTTCAAAACCCGTGAAACAAAGACAGTGAAAGAGAGAGAAATTCTTACAAAATTCGTTCAGGGGCTGTGATGCAACCTGGATTGACCATATCTAGACCCACAGCTGATTGAGACATAAGGGTGGACACTCTTGGGGCTGAGAGGTTCGGTGAGGTTGGGTGAGCCAACGCAGACCCTTTCAAGTAATACTGCATGGTACCCATCCCATGGGTCCCAAATCTCCAGGTTCAAGGGCATCTTCCTACGTCGAAAACAGGCATGAGAAACCCAGAAGATGGTACACCGTGTGATCGGGAAAGGTTTCTAAAACGCACCTCATTTCTCATCTCCTTTGCTCGGGTTCGCCATTCCAGCCGATTTACTAGCCATCTCCCTCCTTGGAGAATCAGCACCTTTAACCTCCTGTTCCGTACAGGTTGCAATTTGTCCTGAGGATGAAGGGGAAGAGGGGGAACCAATGAGAGACTAGCTCTAGGTGTTGGGACAGGCACAGGTCACTCTATTTTCCCATCAGGAAGAAGAATTAAGCACAAGCTCAGCCTGCCCCCCAGAACCAGAAGAGGGCCTGAAGCAATCCTGCGCTTTTGCGGCCAGCTCCCAAAAAAGCGAGTTGAAAAATGGAGCTCAGGGGCACTGCAATTCACAAACCTGCAGAGTTTTAAATGATACCTCTCGTCCACAAATATACTAAGGGAAGGACACAAAGAGGCTTTGAAAGCAAGGCAGAATTGCAGGAAACAGATTTCAGGAGGTAGATTCGAATCGCCTTGAAAGCACATGAAAAGTGGCAAAACGTGGACAATGATGCCCTTGGCCAAAAAGGGCGTATGCGTTTTTTCCTGAATATATTCAGGAAAAAACGCATACGCCCTTTTTGGCCAACCAAGCAACCTGGAAAGGCCAATCAGTGCTCCAAAGAAGTCTCGCTTCCCAGCGGGCAAAAGGGCCATGCGGAAAAAAGTGTCCAAACCAGAAATGCAGGACCGGCCATGGAGAAATGGGAGCCTTGCTACGCTGATGGGTGGGATGTAAATTGCCAACAGCCACTCTGGAGAAGTGTACGGTGTGTTCTGAAACATCTAAAAAACACAGCTTGGAGAGCATAGGGCACTTCCACTCATGGGCGTATAAATTGGGAAAACTAAAAATCAGCAAGACACAGGCACCCCAAAGTTTAGGGCTGCTCTGTTGACAAGAACCCCCACTTCATTACACCTTAAATATCCTAGGAAAGCGAAAAATGGATAAAGAAGTTGTGGTCCTCATGTACAATGGAATATCACTCAGCCATGAAATCAACGTCATAAGGCTAGTAGCAGCACGATGAGTGGATTTAGGTACGACGATTCTAAGTGAAATAAGTCACACAGAAAAAGACACTTATCATAAGATATCACTTAGAGAGGGAATGTAAAAACCGCTACACTTGAACTGAATTACAAAACAGAACAGAGTCACACGTTTAGGAAACACACTATGGCTGCTGAACGGGAAAGGTGAGGTGGGTTGATGCATAAAACAAGGGTTTCAAATTAGCTCCGATACCGTTCCATAAACCCAATATGTAAGAGACAAGACCTATTCCTTTTTCAGTGAACTGGACTGAACACCCCCTATTCACCGCACAAGAATATATCTGACTAGTAAGAATCTTCAAACCTATGTATTGATATCTCTCCGTAAGTGAGTCAAGGGGGTGTAAAGCGGCATAAACACAGCCGTGAAAAGCAGCTAAACCCCAATATAAAAATAAATTACTTTTCAAAACCCGTGAAACAAAGACAGTGAAAGAGAGAGAAATTTTTACAAAATTCGTTCAGGGGCTGTGATGCAACTGGATTGACCATATCTAGACCCACAGCTGATTGAGACATAAGGGTGGACACTCTTGGGGCTGAGAGGTTCGGTGAGGTTGGGTGAGCCAACGCAGACCCTTTCAAGTAATACTGCATGGTACCCATCCCATGGGTCCCAAATCTCCAGGTTCAAGGGCATCTTCCTACGTCGAAAACAGGCATGAGAAACCCAGAAGATGGTACACCGTGTGATCGGGAAAGGTTTCTAAAACGCACCACATTTCTCATCTCCTTTGCTCGGGTTCGCCATTCCAGCCGATTTACTAGCCATCTCCCTCCTTGGAGAATCAGCACCTTTAAACTCCTGTTCCGTACAGGTTGCAATTTGTCCTGAGGATGAACGGGAAGAGGGGGAACCAATGAGAGACTAGCTCTAGGTGTTGGGACAGGCACAGGTCACTCTATTTTCCCATCAGGAAGAAGAATTAAGCACAAGCTCAGCCTGCCCCCCAGAACCAGAAGAGGGCCTGAAGCAATCCTGCGCTTTTGCGGCCAGCTCCCAAAAAAGCGAGTTGAAAAATGGAGCTCAGGGGCACTGCAATTCACAAACCTGCAGAGTTTTAAATGATACCTCTCGTCCACAAATATACTAAGGGAAGGACACGAAGAGGCTTTGAAAGCAAGGCAGAATTGCAGGAAACAGATTTCAGGAGGTAGATTCGAATCGCCTTGAAAGCACATGAAAAGCGGCAAAACGTGGACAATGATGCCCTTGGCCAAAAAGGGCGTATGCGTTTTTTCCTGAATATATTCAGGAAAAAACGCATACGCCCTTTTTGGCCAACCAAGCAACCTGGAAAGGCCAATCAGTGCTCCAAAGAAGTCTCGCTTCCCAGCGGGCAAAAGGGCCATGCGGAAAAAAGTGTCCAAACCAGAAATGCAGGACCGGCCATGGAGAAATGGGAGCCTTGCTACGCTGATGGGTGGGATGTAAATTGCCAACAGCCACTCTGGAGAAGTGTACGGTGTGTTCTGAAACATCTAAAAAACACAGCTTGGAGAGCATAGGGCACTTCCACTCATGGGCGTATAAATTGGGAAAACTAAAAATCAGCAAGACACAGGCACCCCAAAGTTTAGGGCTGCTCTGTTGACAAGAACCCCCACTTCATTACACCTTAAATATCCTAGGAAAGCGAAAAATGGATAAAGAAGTTGTGGTCCTCATGTACAATGGAATATCACTCAGCCATGAAATCAACGTCATAAGGCTAGTAGCAGCACGATGAGTGGATTTAGGTACGACGATTCTAAGTGAAATAAGTCACACAGAAAAAGACACTTATCATAAGATATCACTTAGAGAGGGAATGTAAAAACCGCTACACTTGAACTGAATTACAAAACAGAACAGAGTCACACGTTTAGGAAACACACTATGGCTGCTGAACGGGAAAGGTGAGGTGGGTTGATGCATAAAACAAGGGTTTCAAATTAGCTCCGATACCGTTCCATAAACCCAATATGTAAGAGACAAGACCTATTCCTTTTTCAGTGAACTGGACTGAACACCCCCTATTCACCGCACAAGAATATATCTGACTAGTAAGAATCTTCAAACCTATGTATTGATATCTCTCCGTAAGTGAGTCAAGGGGGTGTAAAGCGGCATAAACACAGCCGTGAAAAGCAGCTAAACCCCAATATAAAAATAAATTACTTTTCAAAACCCGTGAAACAAAGACAGTGAAAGAGAGAGAAATTTTTACCAAATTCGTTCAGGGGCTGTGATGCAACTGGATTGACCATATCTAGACCCACAGCTGATTGAGACATAAGGGTGGACACTCTTGGGGCTGAGAGGTTCGGTGAGGTTGGGTGAGCCAACGCAGACCCTTTCAAGTAATACTGCATGGTACCCATCCCATGGGTCCCAAATCTCCAGGTTCAAGGGCATCTTCCTACGTCGAAAACAGGCATGAGAAACCCAGAAGATGGTACACCGTGTGATCGGGAAAGGTTTCTAAAACGCACCACATTTCTCATCTCCTTTGCTCGGGTTCGCCATTCCAGCCGATTTACTAGCCATCTCCCTCCTTGGAGAATCAGCACCTTTAAACTCCTGTTCCGTACAGGTTGCAATTTGTCCTGAGGATGAACGGGAAGAGGGGGAACCAATGAGAGACTAGCTCTAGGTGTTGGGACAGGCACAGGTCACTCTATTTTCCCATCAGGAAGAAGAATTAAGCACAAGCTCAGCCTGCCCCCCAGAACCAGAAGAGGGCCTGAAGCAATCCTGCGCTTTTGCGGCCAGCTCCCAAAAAAGCGAGTTGAAAAATGGAGCTCAGGGGCACTGCAATTCACAAACCTGCAGAGTTTTAAACGATACCTCTCGTCCACAAATATACTAAGGGAAGGACACGAAGAGGCTTTGAAAGCAAGGCAGAATTGCAGGAAACAGATTTCAGGAGGTAGATTCGAATCGCCTTGAAAGCACATGAAAAGCGGCAAAACGTGGACAATGATGCCCTTGGCCAAAAAGGGCGTATGCGTTTTTTCCTGAATATATTCAGGAAAAAACGCATACGCCCTTTTTGGCCAACCAAGCAACCTGGAAAGGCCAATCATCACTCCAGAGAAGTCTCGCTTCCCAGCGGGCAAAAGGGCCATGCGGAAAAAAGTGTCCAAACCAGAAATGCAGGACCGGCCATGGAGAAATGGGAGCCTTGCTACGCTGATGGGTGGGATGTAAATTGCCAACAGCCACTCTGGAGAAGTGTACGGTGTGTTCTGAAACATCTAAAAAACACAGCTTGGAGAGCATAGGGCACTTCCACTCATGGGCGTATAAATTGGGAAAACTAAAAATCAGCAAGACACAGGCACCCCAAAGTTTAGGGCTGCTCTGTTGACAAGAACCCCCACTTCATTACACCTTAAATATCCTAGGAAAGCGAAAAATGGATAAAGAAGTTGTGGTCCTCATGTACAATGGAATATCACTCAGCCATGAAATCAACGTCATAAGGCTAGTAGCAGCACGATGAGTGGATTTAGGTACGACGATTCTAAGTGAAATAAGTCACACAGAAAAAGACACTTATCATAAGATATCACTTAGAGAGGGAATGTAAAAACCGCTACACTTGAACTGAATTACAAAACAGAACAGAGTCACACGTTTAGGAAACACACTATGGCTGCTGAACGGGAAAGGTGAGGTGGGTTGATGCATAAAACAAGGGTTTCAAATTAGCTCCGATACCGTTCCATAAACCCAATATGTAAGAGACAAGACCTATTCCTTTTTCAGTGAACTGGACTGAACACCCCCTATTCACCGCACAAGAATATATCTGACTAGTAAGAATCTTCAAACCTATGTATTGATATCTCTCCGTAAGTGAGTCAAGGGGGTGTAAAGCGGCATAAACACAGCCGTGAAAAGCAGCTAAACCCCAATATAAAAATAAATTACTTTTCAAAACCCGTGAAACAAAGACAGTGAAAGAGAGAGAAATTTTTACCAAATTCGTTCAGGGGCTGTGATGCAACTGGATTGACCATATCTAGACCCACAGCTGATTGAGACATAAGGGTGGACACTCTTGGGGCTGAGAGGTTCGGTGAGGTTGGGTGAGCCAACGCAGACCCTTTCAAGTAATACTGCATGGTACCCATCCCATGGGTCCCAAATCTCCAGGTTCAAGGGCATCTTCCTACGTCGAAAACAGGCATGAGAAACCCAGAAGATGGTACACCGTGTGATCGGGAAAGGTTTCTAAAACGCACCACATTTCTCATCTCCTTTGCTCGGGTTCGCCATTCCAGCCGATTTACTAGCCATCTCCCTCCTTGGAGAATCAGCACCTTTAAACTCCTGTTCCGTACAGGTTGCAATTTGTCCTGAGGATGAACGGGAAGAGGGGGAACCAATGAGAGACTAGCTCTAGGTGTTGGGACAGGCACAGGTCACTCTATTTTCCCATCAGGAAGAAGAATTAAGCACAAGCTCAGCCTGCCCCCCAGAACCAGAAGAGGGCCTGAAGCAATCCTGCGCTTTTGCGGCCAGCTCCCAAAAAAGCGAGTTGAAAAATGGAGCTCAGGGGCACTGCAATTCACAAACCTGCAGAGTTTTAAACGATACCTCTCGTCCACAAATATACTAAGGGAAGGCCACGAAGAGGCTTTGAAAGCAAGGCAGAATTGCAGGAAACAGATTTCAGGAGGTAGATTCGAATCGCCTTGAAAGCACATGAAAAGCGGCAAAACGTGGACAATGATGCCCTTGGCCAAAAAGGGCGTATGCGTTTTTTCCTGAATATATTCAGGAAAAAACGCATACGCCCTTTTTGGCCAACCAAGCAACCTGGAAAGGCCAATCAGTGCTCCAAAGAAGTCTCGCTTCCCAGCGGGCAAAAGGGCCATGCGGAAAAAAGTGTCCAAACCAGAAATGCAGGACCGGCCATGGAGAAATGGGAGCCTTGCTACGCTGATGGGTGGGATGTAAATTGCCAACAGCCACTCTGGAGAAGTGTACGGTGTGTTCTGAAACATCTAAAAAACACAGCTTGGAGAGCATAGGGCACTTCCACTCATGGGCGTATAAATTGGGAAAACTAAAAATCAGCAAGACACAGGCACCCCAAAATTTAGGGCTGTTCTGTTGACAAGAACCCCCACTTCATTACACCTTAAATATCCTAGGAAAGCGAAAAATGGATAAAGAAGTTGTGGTCCTCATGTACAATGGAATATCACTCAGCCATGAAATCAACGTCATAAGGCTAGTAGCAGCACGATGAGTGGATTTAGGTACGACGATTCTAAGTGAAATAAGTCACACAGAAAAAGACACTTATCATAAGATATCACTTAGAGAGGGAATGTAAAAACCGCTACACTTGAACTGAATTACAAAACAGAACAGAGTCACACGTTTAGAAAACACACTATGGCTGCTGAACGGGAAAGGTGAGGTGGGGTGATGCATAAAACAAGGGTTTCAAATTAGCTCCGATACCGTTCCATAAACCCAATATGTAAGAGACAAGACCTATTCCTTTTTCAGTGAACTGGACTCAACACCCCCTATTCACCGCACAAGAATATATATGACTAGTAAGAATCTTCAAACCTATGTATTGATATCTCTCCGTAAGTGAGTCAAGGGGGTGTAAAGCGGCATAAACACAGCCGTGAAAAGCAGCTAAACCCCATTATAAAAATAAATTCCTTTTCAAAACCCGTGAAACAAAGACAGTGAAAGAGAGAGAAATTCTTACAAAATTCGTTCAGGGGCTGTGATGCAACCTGGATTGACCATATCTAGACCCACAGCTGATTGAGACATAAGGGTGGACACTCTTGGGGCTGAGAGGTTCGGTGAGGTTGGGTGAGCCAACGCAGACCCTTTCAAGTAATACTGCATGGTACCCATCCCATGGGTCCCAAATCTCCAGGTTCAAGGGCATCTTCCTACGTCGAAAACAGGCATGAGAAACCCAGAAGATGGTACACCGTGTGATCGGGAAAGGTTTCTAAAACGCACCTCATTTCTCATCTCCTTTGCTCGGGTTCGCCATTCCAGCCGATTTACTAGCCATCTCCCTCCTTGGAGAATCAGCACCTTTAACCTCCTGTTCCGTACAGGTTGCAATTTGTCCTGAGGATGAAGGGGAAGAGGGGGAACCAATGAGAGACTAGCTCTAGGTGTTGGGACAGGCACAGGTCACTCTATTTTCCCATCAGGAAGAAGAATTAAGCACAAGCTCAGCCTGCCCCCCAGAACCAGAAGAGGGCCTGAAGCAATCCTGCGCTTTTGCGGCCAGCTCCCAAAAAAGCGAGTTGAAAAATGGAGCTCAGGGGCACTGCAATTCACAAACCTGCAGAGTTTTAAACGATACCTCTCGTCCACAAATATACTAAGGGAAGGCCACGAAGAGGCTTTGAAAGCAAGGCAGAATTGCAGGAAACAGATTTCAGGAGGTAGATTCGAATCGCCTTGAAAGCACATGAAAAGCGGCAAAACGTGGACAATGATGCCCTTGGCCAAAAAGGGCGTATGCGTTTTTTCCTGAATATATTCAGGAAAAAACGCATACGCCCTTTTTGGCCAACCAAGCAACCTGGAAAGGCCAATCAGTGCTCCAAAGAAGTCTCGCTTCCCAGCGGGCAAAAGGGCCATGCGGAAAAAAGTGTCCAAACCAGAAATGCAGGACCGGCCATGGAGAAATGGGAGCCTTGCTACGCTGATGGGTGGGATGTAAATTGCCAACAGCCACTCTGGAGAAGTGTACGGTGTGTTCTGAAACATCTAAAAAACACAGCTTGGAGAGCATAGGGCACTTCCACTCATGGGCGTATAAATTGGGAAAACTAAAAATCAGCAAGACACAGGCACCCCAAAGTTTAGGGCTGCTCTGTTGACAAGAACCCCCACTTCATTACACCTTAAATATCCTAGGAAAGCGAAAAATGGATAAAGAAGTTGTGGTCCTCATGTACAATGGAATATCACTCAGCCATTAAATCAACGTCATAAGGCTAGTAGCAGCACGATGAGTGGATTTAGGTACGACGATTCTAAGTGAAATAAGTCACACAGAAAAAGACACTTATCATAAGATATCACTTAGAGAGGGAATGTAAAAACCGCTACACTTGAACTGAATTACAAAACAGAACAGAGTCACACGTTTAGGAAACACACTATGGCTGCTGAACGGGAAAGGTGAGGTGGGTTGATGCATAAAACAAGGGTTTCAAATTAGCTCCGATACCGTTCCATAAACCCAATATGTAAGAGACAAGACCTATTCCTTTTTCAGTGAACTGGACTGAACACCCCCTATTCACCGCACAAGAATATATCTGACTAGTAAGAATCTTCAAACCTATGTATTGATATCTCTCCGTAAGTGAGTCAAGGGGGTGTAAAGCGGCATAAACACAGCCGTGAAAAGCAGCTAAACCCCAATATAAAAATAAATTACTTTTCAAAACCCGTGAAACAAAGACAGTGAAAGAGAGAGAAATTTTTACAAAATTCGTTCAGGGGCTGTGATGCAACTGGATTGACCATATCTAGACCCACAGCTGATTGAGACATAAGGGTGGACACTCTTGGGGCTGAGAGGTTCGGTGAGGTTGGGTGAGCCAACGCAGACCCTTTCAAGTAATACTGCATGGTACCCATCCCATGGGTCCCAAATCTCCAGGTTCAAGGGCATCTTCCTACGTCGAAAACAGGCATGAGAAACCCAGAAGATGGTACACCGTGTGATCGGGAAAGGTTTCTAAAACGCACCACATTTCTCATCTCCTTTGCTCGGGTTCGCCATTCCAGCCGATTTACTAGCCATCTCCCTCCTTGGAGAATCAGCACCTTTAACCTCCTGTTCCGTACAGGTTGCAATTTGTCCTGAGGATGAAGGGGAAGAGGGGGAACCAATGAGAGACTAGCTCTAGGTGTTGGGACAGGCACAGGTCACTCTATTTTCCCATCAGGAAGAAGAATTAAGCACAAGCTCAGCCTGCCCCCCAGAACCAGAAGAGGGCCTGAAGCAATCCTGCGCTTTTGCGGCCAGCTCCCAAAAAAGCGAGTTGAAAAATGGAGCTCAGGGGCACTGCAATTCACAAACCTGCAGAGTTTTAAACGATACCTCTCGTCCACAAATATACTAAGGGAAGGCCACGAAGAGGCTTTGAAAGCAAGGCAGAATTGCAGGAAACAGATTTCAGGAGGTAGATTCGAATCGCCTTGAAAGCACATGAAAAGCGGCAAAACGTGGACAATGATGCCCTTGGCCAAAAAGGGCGTATGCGTTTTTTCCTGAATATATTCAGGAAAAAACGCATACGCCCTTTTTGGCCAACCAAGCAACCTGGAAAGGCCAATCAGTGCTCCAAAGAAGTCTCGCTTCCCAGCGGGCAAAAGGGCCATGCGGAAAAAAGTGTCCAAACCAGAAATGCAGGACCGGCCATGGAGAAATGGGAGCCTTGCTACGCTGATGGGTGGGATGTAAATTGCCAACAGCCACTCTGGAGAAGTGTACGGTGTGTTCTGAAACATCTAAAAAACACAGCTTGGAGAGCATAGGGCACTTCCACTCATGGGCGTATAAATTGGGAAAACTAAAAATCAGCAAGACACAGGCACCCCAAAATTTAGGGCTGCTCTGTTGACAAGAACCCCCACTTCATTACACCTTAAATATCCTAGGAAAGCGAAAAATGGATAAAGAAGTTGTGGTCCTCATGTACAATGGAATATCACTCAGCCATGAAATCAACGTCATAAGGCTAGTAGCAGCACGATGAGTGGATTTAGGTACGACGATTCTAAGTGAAATAAGTCACACAGAAAAAGACACTTATCATAAGATATCACTTAGAGAGGGAATGTAAAAACCGCTACACTTGAACTGAATTACAAAACAGAACAGAGTCACACGTTTAGAAAACACACTATGGCTGCTGAACGGGAAAGGTGAGGTGGGGTGATGCATAAAACAAGGGTTTCAAATTAGCTCCGATACCGTTCCATAAACCCAATATGTAAGAGACAAGACCTATTCCTTTTTCAGTGAACTGGACTCAACACCCCCTATTCACCGCACAAGAATATATATGACTAGTAAGAATCTTCAAACCTATGTATTGATATCTCTCCGTAAGTGAGTCAAGGGGGTGTAAAGCGGCATAAACACAGCCGTGAAAAGCAGCTAAACCCCATTATAAAAATAAATTCCTTTTCAAAACCCGTGAAACAAAGACAGTGAAAGAGAGAGAAATTCTTACAAAATTCGTTCAGGGGCTGTGATGCAACCTGGATTGACCATATCTAGACCCACAGCTGATTGAGACATAAGGGTGGACACTCTTGGGGCTGAGAGGTTCGGTGAGGTTGGGTGAGCCAACGCAGACCCTTTCAAGTAATACTGCATGGTACCCATCCCATGGGTCCCAAATCTCCAGGTTCAAGGGCATCTTCCTACGTCGAAAACAGGCATGAGAAACCCAGAAGATGGTACACCGTGTGATCGGGAAAGGTTTCTAAAACGCACCTCATTTCTCATCTCCTTTGCTCGGGTTCGCCATTCCAGCCGATTTACTAGCCATCTCCCTCCTTGGAGAATCAGCACCTTTAACCTCCTGTTCCGTACAGGTTGCAATTTGTCCTGAGGATGAAGGGGAAGAGGGGGAACCAATGAGAGACTAGCTCTAGGTGTTGGGACAGGCACAGGTCACTCTATTTTCCCATCAGGAAGAAGAATTAAGCACAAGCTCAGCCTGCCCCCCAGAACCAGAAGAGGGCCTGAAGCAATCCTGCGCTTTGGCGGCCAGCTCGCAAAAAAGCGAGTTGAAAAATGGAGCTCAGGGGCACTGCAATTCACAAACCTGCAGAGTTTTAAACGATACCTCTCGTCCACAAATATACTAAGGGAAGGCCACGAAGAGGCTTTGAAAGCAAGGCAGAATTGCAGGAAACAGATTTCAGGAGGTAGATTCGAATCGCCTTGAAAGCACATGAAAAGCGGCAAAACGTGGACAATGATGCCCTTGGCCAAAAAGGGCGTATGCGTTTTTTCCTGAATATATTCAGGAAAAAACGCATACGCCCTTTTTGGCCAACCAAGCAACCTGGAAAGGCCAATCAGCGCTCCAAAGAAGTCTCGCTTCCCAGCGGGCAAAAGGGCCATGCGGAAAAAAGTGTCCAAACCAGAAATGCAGGACCGGCCATGGAGAAATGGGAGCCTTGCTACGCTGATGGGTGGGATGTAAATTGCCAACAGCCACTCTGGAGAAGTGTACGGTGTGTTCTGAAACATCTAAAAAACACAGCTTGGAGAGCATAGGGCAATTCCACTCATGGGCGTATAAATTGGGAAAACTAAAAATCAGCAAGACACAGGCACCCCAAAGTTTAGGGCTGCTCTGTTGACAAGAACCCCCACTTCATTACACCTTAAAAATCCTAGGAAAGAGAAAAATGGATAAAGAAGTTGTGGTCCTCATGTACAATGGAATATCACTCAGCCATGAAATCAACGTCATAAGGCTAGTAGCAGCACGATGAGTGGATTTAGGTACGACGATTCTAAGTGAAATAAGTCACACAGAAAAAGACACTTATCATAAGATATCACTTAGAGAGGGAATGTAAAAACCGCTACACTTGAACTGAATTACAAAACAGAACAGAGTCACACGTTTAGAAAACACACTATGGCTGCTGAACGGGAAAGGTGAGGTGGGGTGATGCATAAAACAAGGGTTTCAAATTAGCTCCGATACCGTTCCATAAACCCAATATGTAAGAGACAAGACCTATTCCTTTTTCAGTGAACTGGACTGAACACCCCCTATTCACCGCACAAGAATATATCTGACTAGTAAGAATCTTCAAACCTATGTATTGATATCTCTCCGTAAGTGAGTCAAGGGGGTGTAAAGCGGCATAAACACAGCCGTGAAAAGCAGCTAAACCCCAATATAAAAATAAATTACTTTTCAAAACCCGTGAAACAAAGACAGTGAAAGAGAGAGAAATTTTTACAAAATTCGTTCAGGGGCTGTGATGCAACTGGATTGACCATATCTAGACCCACAGCTGATTGAGACATAAGGGTGGACACTCTTGGGGCTGAGAGGTTCGGTGAGGTTGGGTGAGCCAACGCAGACCCTTTCAAGTAATACTGCATGGTACCCATCCCATGGGTCCCAAATCTCCAGGTTCAAGGGCATCTTCCTACGTCGAAAACAGGCATGAGAAACCCAGAAGATGGTACACGGTGTGATCGGGAAAGGTTTCTAAAACGCACCACATTTCTCATCTCCTTTGCTCGGGTTCGCCATTCCAGCCGATTTACTAGCCATCTCCCTCCTTGGAGAATCAGCACCTTTAAACTCCTGTTCCGTACAGGTTGCAATTTGTCCTGAGGATGAACGGGAAGAGGGGGAACCAATGAGAGACTAGCTCTAGGTGTTGGGACAGGCACAGGTCACTCTATTTTCCCATCAGGAAGAAGAATTAAGCACAAGCTCAGCCTGCCCCCCAGAACCAGAAGAGGGCCTGAAGCAATCCTGCGCTTTTGCGGCCAGCTCCCAAAAAAGCGAGTTGAAAAATGGAGCTCAGGGGCACTGCAATTCACAAACCTGCAGAGTTTTAAACGATACCTCTCGTCCACAAATATACTAAGGGAAGGCCACGAAGAGGCTTTGAAAGCAAGGCAGAATTGCAGGAAACAGATTTCAGGAGGTAGATTCGAATCGCCTTGAAAGCACATGAAAAGCGGCAAAACGTGGACAATGATGCCCTTGGCCAAAAAGGGCGTATGCGTTTTTTCCTGAATATATTCAGGAAAAAACGCATACGCCCTTTTTGGCCAACCAAGCAACCTGGAAAGGCCAATCAGCGCTCCAAAGAAGTCTCGCTTCCCAGCGGGCAAAAGGGCCATGAGGAAAAAAGTGTCCAAACCAGAAATGCAGGACCGGCCATGGAGAAATGGGAGCCTTGCTACGCTGATGGGTGGGATGTAAATTGCCAACAGCCACTCTGGAGAAGTGTACGGTGTGTTCTGAAACATCTAAAAAACACAGCTTGGAGAGCATAGGGCACTTCCACTCATGGGCGTATAAATTGGGAAAACTAAAAATCAGCAAGACACAGGCACCCCAAAATTTAGGGCTGCTCTGTTGACAAGAACCCCCACTTCATTACACCTTAAATATCCTAGGAAAGCGAAAAATGGATAAAGAAGTTGTGGTCCTCATGTACAATGGAATATCACTCAGCCATGAAATCAACGTCATAAGGCTAGTAGCAGCACGATGAGTGGATTTAGGTACGACGATTCTAAGTGAAATAAGTCACACAGAAAAAGACACTTATCATAAGATATCACTTAGAGAGGGAATGTAAAAACCGCTACACTTGATCTGAATTACAAAACAGAACAGAGTCACACGTTTAGAAAACACACTATGGCTGCTGAACGGGAAAGGTGAGGTGGGGTGATGCATAAAACAAGGGTTTCAAATTAGCTCCGATACCGTTCCATAAACCCAATATGTAAGAGACAAGACCTATTCCTTTTTCAGTGAACTGGACTCAACACCCCCTATTCACCGCACAAGAATATATATGACTAGTAAGAATCTTCAAACCTATGTATTGATATCTCTCCGTAAGTGAGTCAAGGGGGTGTAAAGCGGCATAAACACAGCCGTGAAAAGCAGCTAAACCCCATTATAAAAATAAATTCCTTTTAAAAACCCGTGAAACAAAGACAGTGAAAGAGAGAGAAATTCTTACAAAATTCGTTCAGGGGCTGTGATGCAACCTGGATTGACCATATCTAGACCCACAGCTGATTGAGACATAAGGGTGGACACTCTTGGGGCTGAGAGGTTCGGTGAGGTTGGGTGAGCCAACGCAGACCCTTTCAAGTAATACTGCATGGTACCCATCCCATGGGTCCCAAATCTCCAGGTTCAAGGGCATCTTCCTACGTCGAAAACAGGCATGAGAAACCCAGAAGATGGTACACCGTGTGATCGGGAAAGGTTTCTAAAACGCACCTCATTTCTCATCTCCTTTGCTCGGGTTCGCCATTCCAGCCGATTTACTAGCCATCTCCCTCCTTGGAGAATCAGCACCTTTAACCTCCTGTTCCGTACAAGTTGCAATTTGTCCTGAGGATGAAGGGGAAGAGGGGGAACCAATGAGAGACTAGCTCTAGGTGTTGGGACAGGCACAAGTCACTCTATTTTCCCATCAGGAAGAAGAATTAAGCACAAGCTCAGCCTGCCCCCCAGAACCAGAAGAGGGCCTGAAGCAATCCTGCGCTTTTGCGGCCAGCTCCCAAAAAAGCGAGTTGAAAAATGAAGCTCAGGGGCACTGCAATTCACAAACCTGCAGAGTTTTAAACGATACCTCTCGTCCACAAATATACTAAGGGAAGGCAAGGAAGAGGCTTTGAAAGCAAGGCAGAATTGCAGGAAACAGATTTCAGGAGGTAGATTCGAATCGCCTTGAAAGCACATGAAAAGCGGCAAAACGTGGACAATGATGCCCTTGGCCAAAAAGGGCGTATGCGTTTTTTCCTGAATATATTCAGGAAAAAACGCATACGCCCTTTTTGGCCAACCAAGCAACCTGGAAAGGCCAATCAGCGCTCCAAAGAAGTCTCGCTTCCCAGCGGGCAAAAGGGCCATGCGGAAAAAAGTGTCCAAACCAGAAATGCAGGACCGGCCATGGAGAAATGGGAGCCTTGCTACGCTGATGGGTGGGATGTAAATTGCCAACAGCCACTCTGGAGAAGTGTACGGTGTGTTCTGAAACATCTAAAAAACACAGCTTGGAGAGCATAGGGCACTTCCACTCATGGGCGTATAAATTGGGAAAACTAAAAATCAGCAAGACACAGGCACCCCAAAGTTTAGGGCTGCTCTGTTGACAAGAACCCCCACTTCATTACACCTTAAATATCCTAGGAAAGCGAAAAATGGATAAAGAAGTTGTGGTCCTCATGTACAATGGAATATCACTCAGCCATGAAATCAACGTCATAAGGCTAGTAGCAGCACGATGAGTGGATTTAGGTACGACGATTCTAAGTGAAATAAGTCACACAGAAAAAGACACTTATCATAAGATATCACTTAGAGAGGGAATGTAAAAACCGCTACACTTGAACTGAATTACAAAACAGAACAGAGTCACACGTTTAGAAAACACACTATGGCTGCTGAACGGGAAAGGTGAGGTGGGGTGATGCATAAAACAAGGGTTTCAAATTAGCTCCGATACCGTTCCATAAACCCAATATGTAAGAGACAAGACCTATTCCTTTTTCAGTGAACTGGACTCAACACCCCCTATTCACCGCACAAGAATATATCTGACTAGTAAGAATCTTCAAACCTATGTATTGATATCTCTCCGTAAGTGAGTCAAGGGGGTGTAAAGCGGCATAAACACAGCCGTGAAAAGCAGCTAAACCCCATTATAAAAATAAATTCCTTTTAAAAACCCGTGAAACAAAGACAGTGAAAAAGAGAGAAATTCTTACAAAATTCGTTCAGGGGCTGTGATGCAACCTGGATTGACCATATCTAGACCCACAGCTGATTGAGACATAAGGGTGGACACTCTTGGGGCTGAGAGGTTCGGTGAGGTTGGGTGAGCCAACGCAGACCCTTTCAAGTAATACTGCATGGTACCCATCCCATGGGTCCCAAATCTCCAGGTTCAAGGGCATCTTCCTACGTCGAAAACAGGCATGAGAAACCCAGAAGATGGTACACCGTGTGATCGGGAAAGGTTTCTAAAACGCACCTCATTTCTCATCTCCTTTGCTCGGGTTCGCCATTCCAGCCGATTTACTAGCCATCTCCCTCCTTGGAGAATCAGCACCTTTAACCTCCTGTTCCGTACAGGTTGCAATTTGTCCTGAGGATGAACGGGAAGAGGGGGAACCAATGAGAGACTAGCTCTAGGTGTTGGGACAGGCACAGGTCACTCTATTTTCCCATCAGGAAGAAGAATTAAGCACAAGCTCAGCCTGCCCCCCAGAACCAGAAGAGGGCCTGAAGCAATCCTGCGCTTTTGCGGCCAGCTCCCAAAAAAGCGAGTTGAAAAATGGAGCTCAGGGGCACTGCAATTCACAAACCTGCAGAGTTTTAAATGATACCTCTCGTCCACAAATATATTAAGGGAAGGCAACGAAGAGGCTTTGAAAGCAAGGCAGAATTGCAGGAAACAGATTTCAGGAGGTAGATTCGAATCACCTTGAAAGCACATGAAAAGCGGCAAAACGTGGACAATGATGCCCTTGGCCAAAAAGGGCGTATGCGTTTTTTCCTGAATATATTCAGGAAAAAACGCATACGCCCTTTTTGGCCAACCAAGCAACCTGGAAAGGCCAATCAGCGCTCCAAAGAAGTCTCGCTTCCCAGCGGGCAAAAGGGCCATGCGGAAAAAAGTGTCCAAACCAGAAATGCAGGACCGGCCATGGAGAAATGGGAGCCTTGCTACGCTGATGGGTGGGATGTAAATTGCCAACAGCCACTCTGGAGAAGTGTACGGTGTGTTCTGAAACATCTAAAAAACACAGCTTGGAGAGCATAGGGCACTTCCACTCATGGGCGTATAACTTGGGAAAACTAAAAATCAGCAAGACACAGGCACCCCAAAGTTTAGGGCTGCTCTGTTGACAAGAACCCCCACTTCATTACACCTTAAATATCCTAGGAAAGCGAAAAATGGATAAAGAAGTTGTGGTCCTCATGTACAATGGAATATCACTCAGCCATGAAATCCACGTCATAAGGCTAGTAGCAGCACGATGAGTGGATTTAGGTACGACGATTCTAAGTGAAATAAGTCACACAGAAAAAGACACTTATCATAAGATATCACTTAGAGAGGGAATGTAAAAACCGCTACACTTGAACTGAATTACAAAACAGAACAGAGTCACACGTTTAGAAAACACACTATGGCTGCTGAACGGGAAAGGTGAGGTGGGGTGATGCATAAAACAAGGGTTTCAAATTAGCTCCGATACCGTTCCATAAACCCAATATGTAAGAGACAAGACCTATTCCTTTTTCAGTGAACTGGACTCAACACCCCCTATTCACCGCACAAGAATATATCTGACTAGTAAGAATCTTCAAACCTATGTATTGATATCTCTCCGTAAGTGAGTCAAGGGGGTGTAAAGCGGCATAAACACAGCCGTGAAAAGCAGCTAAACCCCAATATAAAAATAAATTACTTTTCAAAACCCGTGAAACAAAGACAGTGAAAGACAGAGAAATTCTTACAAAATTCGTTCAGGGGCTGTGATGCAACCTGGTTTGACCATATCTAGACCCACAGCTGATTGAGACATAAGGGTGGACACTCTTGGGGCTGAGAGGTTCGGTGAGGTTGGGTGAGCCAACGCAGACCCTTTCAAGTAATACTGCATGGTACCCATCCCATGGGTCCCAAATCTCCAGGTTCAAGGGCATCTTCCTACGTCGAAAACAGGCATGAGAAACCCAGAAGATGGTACACCGTGTGATCGGGAAAGGTTTCTAAAACGCACCTCATTTCTCATCTCCTTTGCTCGGGTTCGCCATTCCAGCCGATTTACTAGCCATCTCCCTCCTTGGAGAATCAGCACCTTTAACCTCCTGTTCCGTACAGGTTGCAATTTGTCCTGAGGATGAAGGGGAAGAGGGGGAACCAATGAGAGACTAGCTCTAGGTGTTGGGACAGGCACAGGTCACTCTATTTTCCCATCAGGAAGAAGAATTAAGCACAAGCTCAGCCTGCCCCCCAGAACCAGAAGAGGGCCTGAAGCAATCCTGCGCTTTGGCGGCCAGCTCCCAAAAAAGCGAGTTGAAAAATGGAGCTCAGGGGCACTGCAATTCACAAACCTGCACAGTTTTAAATGATACCTCTCGTCCAGAAATATACTAAGGGAAGGCAACGAAGAGGCTTTGAAAGCAAGGCAGAATTGCAGGAAACAGATTTCAGGAGGTAGATTCGAATCGCCTTGAAAGCACATGAAAAGCGGCAAAACGTGGACAATGATGCCCTTGGCCAAAAAGGGCGTATGCGTTTTTTCCTGAATATATTCAGGAAAAAACGCATACGCCCTTTTTGGCCAACCAAGCAACCTGGAAAGGCCAATCAGCGCTCCAAAGAAGTCTCGCTTCCCAGCG
This sequence comes from Balaenoptera acutorostrata, assembly GCF_949987535.1. Taxonomy (NCBI): domain Eukaryota; kingdom Metazoa; phylum Chordata; class Mammalia; order Artiodactyla; family Balaenopteridae; genus Balaenoptera; species Balaenoptera acutorostrata. The sequence goes on from NW_026646056.1 coordinate 98,201, forward strand.
GGCAAAAGGGCCATGCGGAAAAAAGTGTCCAAACCAGAAATGCAGGACCGGCCATGGAGAAATGGGAGCCTTGCTACGCTGATGGGTGGGATGTAAATTGCCAACAGCCACTCTGGAGAAGTGTACGGTGTGTTCTGAAACATCTAAAAAACACAGCTTGGAGAGCATAGGGCACTTCCACTCATGGGCGTATAAATTGGGAAAACTAAAAATCAGCAAGACACAGGCACCCCAAAGTTTAGGGCTGCTCTGTTGACAAGAACCCCCACTTCATTACACCTTAAATATCCTAGGAAAGAGAAAAATGGATAAAGAAGTTGGGGTCCTCATGTACAATGGAATATCACTCAGCCATGAAATCAACGTCATAAGGCTAGTAGCAGCACGATGAGTGGATTTAGGTACGAAGATTCTAAGTGAAATAAGTCACACAGAAAAAGACACTTATCATAAGATATCACTTAGAGAGGGAATGTAAAAACCGCTACACTTGAACTGAATTACAAAACAGAACAGAGTCACACGTTTAGAAAACACAGTATGGCTGCTGAACGGGAAAGGTGAGGTGGGGTGATGCATAAAACAAGGGTTTCAAATTAGCTCCGATACCGTTCCATAAACCCAATATGTAAGAGACAAGACCTATTCCTTTTTCAGTGAACTGGACTCAACACCCCCTATTCACCGCACAAGAATATATCTGACTAGTAAGAATCTTCAAACCTATGTATTGATATCTCTCCGTAAGTGAGTCAAGGGGGTGTAAAGCGGCATAAACACAGCCGTGAAAAGCAGCTAAACCCCAATATAAAAATAAATTACTTTTCAAAACCCGTGAAACAAAGACAGTGAAAGAGAGAGAAATTCTTACAAAATTCGTTCAGGGGCTGTGATGCAACCTGGATTGACCCTATCTAGACCCACAGCTGATTGAGACATAAGGGTGGACACTCTTGGGGCTGAGAGGTTCGGTGAGGTTGGGTGAGCCAACGCAGACCCTTTCAAGTAATACTGCATGGTACCCATCCCATGGGTCCCAAATCTCCAGGTTCAAGGGCATCTTCCTACGTCGAAAACAGGCATGAGAAACCCAGAAGATGGTACACCGTGTGATCGGGAAAGGTTTCTAAAACGCACCTCATTTCTCATCTCCTTTGCTCGGGTTCGCCATTCCAGCCGATTTACTAGCCATCTCCCTCCTTGGAGAATCAGCACCTTTAACCTCCTGTTCCGTACAGGTTGCAATTTGTCCTGAGGATGAACGGGAAGAGGGGGAACCAATGAGAGACTAGCTCTAGGTGTTGGGACAGGCACAGGTCACTCTATTTTCCCATCAGGAAGAAGAATTAAGCACAAGCTCAGCCTGCCCCCCAGAACCAGAAGAGGGCCTGAAGCAATCCTGCGCTTTTGCGGCCAGCTCCCAAAAAAGCGAGTTGAAAAATGGAGCTCAGGGGCACTGCAATTCACAAACCTGCAGAGTTTTAAATGATACCTCTCGTCCACAAATATACTAAGGGAAGGCAACGAAGAGGCTTTGAAAGCAAGGCAGAATTGCAGGAAACAGATTTCAGGAGGTAGATTCGAATCGCCTTGAAAGCACATGAAAAGCGGCAAAACGTGGACAATGATGCCCTTGGCCAAAAAGGGCGTATGCGTTTTTTCCTGAATATATTCAGGAAAAAACGCATACGCCCTTTTTGGCCAACCAAGCAACCTGGAAAGGCCAATCAGCGCTCCAAAGAAGTCTCGCTTCCCAGCGGGCAAAAGGGCCATGCGGAAAAAAGTGTCCAAACCAGAAATGCAGGACCGGCCATGGAGAAATGGGAGCCTTGCTACGCTGATGGGTGGGATGTAAATTGCCAACAGCCACTCTGGAGAAGTGTACGGTGTGTTCTGAAACATCTAAAAAACACAGCTTGGAGAGCATAGGGCACTTCCACTCATGGGCGTATAAATTGGGAAAACTAAAAATCAGCAAGACACAGGCACCCCAAAGTTTAGGGCTGCTCTGTTGACAAGAACCCCCACTTCATTACACCTTAAATATCCTAGGAAAGCGAAAAATGGATAAAGAAGTTGTGGTCCTCATGTACAATGGAATATCACTCAGCCATGAAATCCACGTCATAAGGCTAGTAGCAGCACGATGAGTGGATTTAGGTACGAAGATTCTAAGTGAAATAAGTCACACAGAAAAAGACACTTATCATAAGATATCACTTAGAGAGGGAATGTAAAAACCGCTACACTTGAACTGAATTACAAAACAGAACAGAGTCACACGTTTAGAAAACACAGTATGGCTGCTGAACGGGAAAGGTGAGGTGGGGTGATGCATAAAACAAGGGTTTCAAATTAGCTCCGATACCGTTCCATAAACCCAATATGTAAGAGACAAGACCTATTCCTTTTTCAGTGAACTGGACTCAACACCCCCTATTCACCGCACAAGAATATATCTGACTAGTAAGAATCTTCAAACCTATGTATTGATATCTCTCCGTAAGTGAGTCAAGGGGGTGTAAAGCGGCATAAACACAGCCGTGAAAAGCAGCTAAACCCCAATATAAAAATAAATTACTTTTCAAAACCCGTGAAACAAAGACAGTGAAAGAGAGAGAAATTCTTACAAAATTCGTTCAGGGGCTGTGATGCAACCTGGATTGACCCTATCTAGACCCACAGCTGATTGAGACATAAGGGTGGACACTCTTGGGGCTGAGAGGTTCGGTGAGGTTGGGTGAGCCAACGCAGACCCTTTCAAGTAATACTGCATGGTACCCATCCCATGGGTCCCAAATCTCCAGGTTCAAGGGCATCTTCCTACGTCGAAAACAGGCATGAGAAACCCAGAAGATGGTACACCGTGTGATCGGGAAAGGTTTCTAAAACGCACCTCATTTCTCATCTCCTTTGCTCGGGTTCGCCATTCCAGCCGATTTACTAGCCATCTCCCTCCTTGGAGAATCAGCACCTTTAACCTCCTGTTCCGTACAGGTTGCAATTTGTCCTGAGGATGAAGGGGAAGAGGGGGAACCAATGAGAGACTAGCTCTAGGTGTTGGGACAGGCACAGGTCACTCTATTTTCCCATCAGGAAGAAGAATTAAGCACAAGCTCAGCCTGCCCCCCAGAACCAGAAGAGGGCCTGAAGCAATCCTGCGCTTTGGCGGCCAGCTCCCAAAAAAGCGAGTTGAAAAATGGAGCTCAGGGGCACTGCAATTCACAAACCTGCAGAGTTTTAAATGATACCTCTCGTCCACAAATATACTAAGGGAAGGCAACGAAGAGGCTTTGAAAGCAAGGCAGAATTGCAGGAAACAGATTTCAGGAGGTAGATTCGAATCGCCTTGAAAGCACATGAAAAGCGGCAAAACGTGGACAATGATGCCCTTGGCCAAAAAGGGCGTATGCGTTTTTTCCTGAATATATTCAGGAAAAAACGCATACGCCCTTTTTGGCCAACCAAGCAACCTGGAAAGGCCAATCAGCGCTCCAAAGAAGTCTCGCTTCCCAGCGGGCAAAAGGGCCATGCGGAAAAAAGTGTCCAAACCAGAAATGCAGGACCGGCCATGGAGAAATGGGAGCCTTGCTACGCTGATGGGTGGGATGTAAATTGCCAACAGCCACTCTGGAGAAGTGTACGGTGTGTTCTGAAACATCTAAAAAACACAGCTTGGAGAGCATAGGGCACTTCCACTCATGGGCGTATAAATTGGGAAAACTAAAAATCAGCAAGACACAGGCACCCCAAAGTTTAGGGCTGCTCTGTTGACAAGAACCCCCACTTCATTACACCTTAAATATCCTAGGAAAGCGAAAAATGGATAAAGAAGTTGTGGTCCTCATGTACAATGGAATATCACTCAGCCATGAAATCCACGTCATAAGGCTAGTAGCAGCACGATGAGTGGATTTAGGTACGACGATTCTAAGTGAAATAAGTCACACAGAAAAAGACACTTATCATAAGATATCACTTAGAGAGGGAATGTAAAAACCGCTACACTTGAACTGAATTACAAAACAGAACAGAGTCACACGTTTAGAAAACACACTATGGCTGCTGAACGGGAAAGGTGAGGTGGGGTGATGCATAAAACAAGGGTTTCAAATTAGCTCCGATACCGTTCCATAAACCCAATATGTAAGAGACAAGACCTATTCCTTTTTCAGTGAACTGGACTCAACACCCCCTATTCACCGCACAAGAATATATCTGACTAGTAAGAATCTTCAAACCTATGTATTGATATCTCTCCGTAAGTGAGTCAAGGGGGTGTAAAGCGGCATAAACACAGCCGTGAAAAGCAGCTAAACCCCATTATAAAAATAAATTACTTTTCAAAACCCGTGAAACAAAGACAGTGAAAGAGAGAGAAATTCTTACAAAATTCGTTCAGGGGCTGTGATGCAACCTGGTTTGACCATATCTAGACCCACAGCTGATTGAGACATAAGGGTGGACACTCTTGGGGCTGAGAGGTTCGGTGAGGTTGGGTGAGCCAACGCAGACCCTTTCAAGTAATACTGCATGGTACCCATCCCATGGGTCCCAAATCTCCAGGTTCAAGGGCATCTTCCTACGTCGAAAACAGGCATGAGAAACCCAGAAGATGGTACACCGTGTGATCGGGAAAGGTTTCTAAAACGCACCTCATTTCTCATCTCCTTTGCTCGGGTTCGCCATTCCAGCCGATTTACTAGCCATCTCCCTCCTTGGAGAATCAGCACCTTTAACCTCCTGTTCCGTACAGGTTGCAATTTGTCCTGAGGATGAACGGGAAGAGGGGGAACCAATGAGAGACTAGCTCTAGGTGTTGGGACAGGCACAGGTCACTCTATTTTCCCATCAGGAAGAAGAATTAAGCACAAGCTCAGCCTGCCCCCCAGAACCAGAAGAGGGCCTGAAGCAATCCTGCGCTTTGGCGGCCAGCTCCCAAAAAAGCGAGTTGAAAAATGGAGCTCAGGGGCACTGCAATTCACAAACCTGCAGAGTTTTAAATGATACCTCTCGTCCACAAATATACTAAGGGAAGGCAACGAAGAGGCTTTGAAAGCAAGGCAGAATTGCAGGAAACAGATTTCAGGAGGTAGATTCGAATCGCCTTGAAAGCACATGAAAAGCGGCAAAACGTGGACAATGATGCCCTTGGCCAAAAAGGGCGTATGCGTTTTTTCCTGAATATATTCAGGAAAAAACGCATACGCCCTTTTTGGCCAACCAAGCAACCTGGAAAGGCCAATCAGCGCTCCAAAGAAGTCTCGCTTCCCAGCGGGCAAAAGGGCCATGCGGAAAAAAGTGTCCAAACCAGAAATGCAGGACCGGCCATGGAGAAATGGGAGCCTTGCTACGCTGATGGGTGGGATGTAAATTGCCAACAGCCACTCTGGAGAAGTGTACGGTGTGTTCTGAAACATCTAAAAAACACAGCTTGGAGAGCATAGGGCACTTCCACTCATGGGCGTATAAATTGGGAAAACTAAAAATCAGCAAGACACAGGCACCCCAAGGTTTAGGGCTGCTCTGTTGACAAGAACCCCCACTTCATTACACCTTAAATATCCTAGGAAAGAGAAAAATGGATAAAGAAGTGGTGGTCCTCATGTACAATGGAATATCACTCACCCATGAAATCCACGTCATAAGGCTAGTAGCAGCACGATGAGTGGATTTAGGTACGACGATTCTAAGTGAAATAATTCACACAGAAAAAGACACTTATCATAAGATATCACTTAGAGAGGGAATGTAAAAACCGCTACACTTGAACTGAATTACAAAACAGAACAGAGTCACACGTTTAGAAAACACACTATGGCTGCTGAACGGGAAAGGTGAGGTGGGGTGATGCATAAAACAAGGGTTTCAAATTAGCTCCGATACCGTTCCATAAACCCAATATGTAAGAGACAAGACCTATTCCTTTTTCAGTGAACTGGACTCAACACCCCCTATTCACCGCACAAGAATATATCTGACTAGTAAGAATCTTCAAACCTATGTATTCATATCTCTCCGTAAGTGAGTCAAGGGGGTGTAAAGCGGCATAAACACAGCCGTGAAAAGCAGCTAAACCCCAATATAAAAATAAATTACTTTTCAAAACCCGTGAAACAAAGACAGTGAAAGAGAGAGAAATTCTTACAAAATTCGTTCAGGGGCTGTGATGCAACCTGGATTGACCATATCTAGACCCACAGCTGATTGAGACATAAGGGTGGACACTCTTGGGGCTGAGAGGTTCGGTGAGGTTGGGTGAGCCAACGCAGACCCTTTCAAGTAATACTGCATGGTACCCATCCCATGGGTCCCAAATCTCCAGGTTCAAGGGCATCTTCCTACGTCGAAAACAGGCATGAGAAACCCAGAAGATGGTACACCGTGTGATCGGGAAAGGTTTCTAAAACGCACCTCATTTCTCATCTCCTTTGCTCGGGTTCGCCATTCCAGCCGATTTACTAGCCATCTCCCTCCTTGGAGAATCAGCACCTTTAACCTCCTGTTCCGTACAGGTTGCAAATTGTCCTGAGGATGAACGGGAAGAGGGGGAACCAATGAGAGACTAGCTCTAGGTGTTGGGACAGGCACAGGTCACTCTATTTTCCCATCAGGAAGAAGAATTAAGCACAAGCTCAGCCTGCCCCCCAGAACCAGAAGAGGGCCTGAAGCAATCCTGCGCTTTGGCGGCCAGCTCCCAAAAAAGCGAGTTGAAAAATGGAGCTCAGGGGCACTGCAATTCACAAACCTGCAGAGTTTTAAATGATACCTCTCGTCCACAAATATACTAAGGGAAGGCAACGAAGAGGCTTTGAAAGCAAGGCAGAATTGCAGGAAACAGATTTCAGGAGGTAGATTCGAATCGCCTTGAAAGCACATGAAAAGCGGCAAAACGTGGACAATGATGCCCTTGGCCAAAAAGGGCGTATGCGTTTTTTCCTGAATATATTCAGGAAAAAACGCATACGCCCTTTTTGGCCAACCAAGCAACCTGGAAAGGCCAATCAGCGCTCCAAAGAAGTCTCGCTTCCCAGCGGGCAAAAGGGCCATGCGGAAAAAAGTGTCCAAACCAGAAATGCAGGACCGGCCATGGAGAAATGGGAGCCTTGCTACGCTGATGGGTGGGATGTAAATTGCCAACAGCCACTCTGGAGAAGTGTACGGTGTGTTCTGAAACATCTAAAAAACACAGCTTGGAGAGCATAGGGCACTTCCACTCATGGGCGTATAAATTGGGAAAACTAAAAATCAGCAAGACACAGGCACCCCAAAGTTTAGGGCTGCTCTGTTGACAAGAACCCCCACTTCATTACACCTTAAATATCCTAGGAAAGCGAAAAATGGATAAAGAAGTTGTGGTCCTCATGTACAATGGAATATCACTCAGCCATGAAATCCACGTCATAAGGCTAGTAGCAGCACGATGAGTGGATTTAGGTACGACGATTCTAAGTGAAATAAGTCACACAGAAAAAGACACTTATCATAAGATATCACTTAGAGAGGGAATGTAAAAACCGCTACACTTGAACTGAATTACAAAACAGAACAGAGTCACACGTTTAGGAAACACACTATGGCTGCTGAACGGGAAAGGTGAGGTGGGGTGATGCATAAAACAAGGGTTTCAAATTAGCTCAGATACCGTTTCATAAACCCAATATGTAATAGACAAGACCTACTCCTTGCTCAGTGAACTGGACTCAACACCCCCTATTCACCGCAAAAGAATATATCTGACTAGTAAGAATCTTCAAACCTATGTATTGATATCTCTCCGTAAGTGAGTCAAGGGGGTGTAAAGCGGCATAAACACAGCCGTGAAAAGCAGCTAAACCCCATTATAAAAATAAATTACTTTTCAAAACCCGTGAAACAAAGACAGAGAAAGAGAGAGAAATTCTTACAAAATTCGTTCAGGGGCTGTGATGCAACCTGGATTGACCATATCTAGACCTACAGCTGATTGAGACATAAGGGTGGACCCTATTGGGGCTGAGAGGTTCGGTGAGGTTGGGTGAGCCAACGCAGACCCTTTCAAGTAATACTGCATGGTACCCATCCCATGGGTCCCAAATCTCCAGGTTCAAGGCCATCTTCCTACGTCGAAAACAGGCATGAGAAACCCAGAAGATGATACACCGTGTGATCGGGAAAGGTTTCTAAAACGCACCTCATTTCTCATCTCCTTTGCTCGGGTTCGCCATTCCAGCCAATTTACTAGCCATCTCCCTCCTTGGAGAATCAGCACCTTTAACCTCCTGTTCCGTACAGGTTGCAATTTGTCCTGAGGATGAAGGGGAAGAGGGGGAACCAATGAGAGACTAGCTCTAGGTGTTGGGACAGGCACAGGTCACTCTATTTTCCCATCAGGAAGAAGAATTAAGCACAAGCTCAGCCTGCCCCCCAGAACCAGAAGAGGGCCTGAAGCAATCCTGCGCTTTTGCGGCCAGCTCCCAAAAAAGCGAGTTGAAAAATGGAGCTCAGGGGCACTGCAATTCACAAACCTGCAGAGTTTTAAATGATACCTCTCGTCCACAAATATACTAAGGGAAGGCAACGAAGAGGCTTTGAAAGCAAGGCAGAATTGCAGGAAACAGATTTCAGGAGGTAGATTCGAATCGCCTTGAAAGCACATGAAAAGCGGCAAAACGTGGACAATGATGCCCTTGGCCAAAAAGGGCGTATGCGTTTTTTCCTGAATATATTCAGGAAAAAACGCATACGCCCTTTTTGGCCAACCAAGCAACCTGGAAAGGCCAATCAGCGCTCCAAAGAAGTCTCGCTTCCCAGCGGGCAAAAGGGCCATGCGGAAAACAGTGTCCAAACCAGAAATGCAGGACCGGCCATGGAGAAATGGGAGCCTTGCTACGCTGATGGGTGGGATGTAAATTGCCAACAGCCACTCTGGAGAAGTGTACGGTGTGTTCTGAAACATCTAAAAAACACAGCTTGGAGAGCATAGGGCACTTCCACTCATGGGCGTATAAATTGGGAAAACTAAAAATCAGCAAGACACAGGCACCCCAAAGTTTAGGGCTGCTCTGTTGACAAGAACCCCCACTTCATTACACCTTAAATATCCTAGGAAAGAGAAAAATGGATAAAGAAGTTGTGGTCCTCATGTACAATGGAATATCACTCAGCCATGAAATCCACGTCATAAGGCTAGTAGCAGCACGATGAGTGGATTTAGGTACGACGATTCTAAGTGAAATAAGTCACACAGAAAAGACACTTATCATAAGATATCACTTAGAGAGGGAATGTAAAAACCGCTACACTTGAACTGAATTGCAAAACAGAACAGAGTCACACGTTTAGGAAACACACTATGGCTGCTGAACGGGAAAGGTGAGGTGGGGTGATGCATAAAACAAGGGTTTCAAATTAGCTCCGATACCGTTCCATAAACCCAATATGTAAGAGACAAGACCTATTCCTTTTTCAGTGAACTGGACTCAACACCCCCTATTCACCGCACAAGAATATATCTGACTAGTAAGAATCTGCAAACCTATGTATTGATATCTCTCCGTAAGTGAGTCAAGGGGGTGTAAAGCGGCATAAACACAGCCGTGAAAAGCAGCTAAACCCCAATATAAAAATAAATTACTTTTCAAAACCCGTGAAACAAAGACAGTGAAAGAGAGAGAAATTCTTACAAAATTCGTTCAGGGGCTGTGATGCAACCTGGATTGACCATATCTAGACCCACAGCTGATTGAGACATAAGGGTGGACACTCTTGGGGCTGAGAGGTTCGGTGAGGTTGGGTGAGCCAACGCAGACCCTTTCAAGTAATACTGCATGGTACCCATCCCATGGGTCCCAAATCTCCAGGTTCAAGGGCATCTTCCTACGTCGAAAACAGGCATGAGAAACCCAGAAGATGGTACACCGTGTGATCGGGAAAGGTTTCTAAAACGCACCTCATTTCTCATCTCCTTTGCTCAGGTTCGCCATTCCAGCCGATTTACTAGCCGTCTCCCTCCTTGGAGAATCAGCACCTTTAACCTCCTGTTCCGTACAGGTTGCAATTTGTCCTGAGGATGAAGGGGAAGAGGGGGAACCAATGAGAGACTAGCTCTAGGTGTTGGGACAGGCACAGGTCACTCTATTTTCCCATCAGGAAGAAGAATTAAGCACAAGCTCAGCCTGCCCCCCAGAACCAGAAGAGGGCCTGAAGCAATCCTGCGCTTTGGCGGCCATCTCCCAAAAAAGCAAGTTGAAAAATGGAGCTCAGGGGCACTGCAATTCACAAACCTGCAGAGTTTTAAATGATACCTCTCGTCCACAAATATATTAAGGGAAGGCAACGAAGAGGCTTTGAAAGCAAGGCAGAATTGCAGGAAACAGATTTCAGGAGGTAGATTCGAATCGCCTTGAAAGCACATGAAAAGCGGCAAAACGTGGACAATGATGCCCTTGGCCAAAAAGGGCGTATGCGTTTTTTCCTGAATATATTCAGGAAAAAACGCATACGCCCTTTTTGGCCAACCAAGCAACCTGGAAAGGCCAATCAGCGCTCCAAAGAAGTCTCGCTTCCCAGCGGGCAAAAGGGCCATGCGGAAAAAAGTGTCCAAACCAGAAATGCAGGACCGGCCATGGAGAAATGGGAGCCTTGCTACGCTGATGGGTGGGATGTAAATTGCCAACAGCCACTCTGGAGAAGTGTACGGTGTGTTCTGAAACATCTAAAAAACACAGCTTGGAGAGCATAGGGCACTTCCACTCATGGGCGTATAAATTGGGAAAACTAAAAATCAGCAAGACACAGGCACCCCAAAGTTTAGGGCTGCTCTGTTGACAAGAACCCCCACTTCATTACACCTTAAATATCCTAGGAAAGAGAAAAATGGATAAAGAAGTTGTGGTCCTCATGTACAATGGAATATCACTCAGCCATGAAATCCACGTCATAAGGCTAGTAGCAGCACGATGAGTGGATTTAGGTACGACGATTCTAAGTGAAATAAGTCACACAGAAAAGACACTTATCATAAGATATCACTTCTAGAGGGAATGTAAAAACCGCTACACTTGAACTGAATTGCAAAACAGAACAGAGTCACACGTTTAGGAAACACACTATGGCTGCTGAACGGGAAAGGTGAGGTGGGGTGATGCATAAAACAAGGGTTTCAAATTAGCTCCGATACCGTTCCATAAACCCAATATGTAAGAGACAAGACCTATTCCTTTTTCAGTGAACTGGACTCAACACCCCCTATTCACCGCACAAGAATATATCTGACTAGTAAGAATCTTCAAACCTATGTATTGATATCTCTCCATAAGTGAGTCAAGGGGGTGTAAAGCGGCATAAACACAGCCGTGAAAAGCAGCTAAACCCCATTATAAAAATAAATTACTTTTCAAAACCCGTGAAACAAAGACAGTGAAAGAGAGAGAAATTCTTACAAAATTCGTTCAGCGGCTGTGATGCAACCTGGATTGACCATATCTAGACCCACAGCTGATTGAGACATAAGGGTGGACACTCTTGGGGCTGAGAGGTTCGGTGAGGTTGGGTGAGCCAACGCAGACCCTTTCAAGTAATACTGCATGGTACCCATCCCATGGGTCCCAAATCTCCAGGTTCAAGGGCATCTTCCTACGTCGAAAACAGGCATGAGAAACCCAGAAGATGGTACACCGTGTGATCGGGAAAGGTTTCTAAAACGCACCTCATTTCTCATCTCCTTTGCTCGGGTTCGCCATTCCAGCCGATTTACTAGCCATCTCCCTCCTTGGAGAATCAGCACCTTTAACCTCCTGTTCCGTACAGGTTGCAATTTGTCCTGAGGATGAAGGGGAAGAGGGGGAACCAATGAGAGACTAGCTCTAGGTGTTGGGACAGGCACAGGTCACTCTATTTTCCCATCAGGAAGAAGAATTAAGCACAAGCTCAGCCTGCCCCCCAGAACCAGAAGAGGGCCTGAAGCAATCCTGCGCTTTTGCGGCCAGCTCCCAAAAAAGCGAGTTGAAAAATGGAGCTCAGGGGCACTGCAATTCACAAACCTGCAGAGTTTTAAATGATACCTCTCGTCCACAAATATATTAAGGGAAGGCAACGAAGAGGCTTTGAAAGCAAGGCAGAATTGCAGGAAACAGATTTCAGGAGGTAGATTCGAATCGCCTTGAAAGCACATGAAAAGCGGCAAAACGTGGACAATGATGCCCTTGGCCAAAAAGGGCGTATGCGTTTTTTCCTGAATATATTCAGGAAAAAACGCATACGCCCTTTTTGGCCAACCAAGCAACCTGGAAAGGCCAATCAGCGCTCCAAAGAAGTCTCGCTTCCCAGCGGGCAAAAGGGCCATGCGGAAAAAAGTGTCCAAACCAGAAATGCAGGACCGGCCATGGAGAAATGGGAGCCTTGCTACGCTGATGGGTGGGATGTAAATTGCCAACAGCCACTCTGGAGAAGTGTACGGTGTGTTCTGAAACATCTAAAAAACACAGCTTGGAGAGCATAGGGCACTTCCACTCATGGGCGTATAAATTGGGAAAACTAAAAATCAGCAAGACACAGGCACCCCAAAGTTTAGGGCTGCTCTGTTGACAAGAACCCCCACTTCATTACACCTTAAATATCCTAGGAAAGAGAAAAATGGATAAAGAAGTTGTGGTCCTCATGTACAATGGAATATCACTCACCCATGAAATCAACGTCATAAGGCTAGTAGCAGCACGATGAGTGGATTTAGGTACGACGATTCTAAGTGAAATAAGTCACACAGAAAAGACACTTATCATAAGATATCACTTCTAGAGGGAATGTAAAAACCGCTACACTTGAACTGAATTACAAAACAGAACAGAGTCACACGTTTAGAAAACACACTATGGCTGCTGAACGGGCAAGGTGAGGTGGGGTGATGCATAAAACAAGGGTTTCAAATTAGCTCCGATACCGTTCCATAAACCCAATATGTAAGAGACAAGACCTACTCCTTGTTCAGTGAACTGGACTCAACACCCCCTATTCACCGCAAAAGAATATATCTGACTAGTAAGAATCTTCAAACCTATGTATTGATATCTCTCCGTAAGTGAGTCAAGGGTGTGTAAAGCGGCATAAACACAGCCGTGAAAAGCAGCTAAACCCCATTATAAAAATAAATTACTTTTCAAAACCCGTGAAACAAAGACAGTGAAAGAGAGAGAAATTCTTACAAAATTCGTTCAGGGGCTGTGATGCAACCTGGATTGACCATATCTAGACCCACAGCTGATTGAGACATAAGGGTGGACACTCTTGGGGCTGAGAGGTTCGGTGAGGTTGGGTGAGCCAACGCAGACCCTTTCAAGTAATACTGCATGGTACCCATCCCATGGGTCCCAAATCTCCAGGTTCAAGGGCATCTTCCTACGTCGAAAACAGGCATGAGAAACCCAGAAGATGGTACACCGTGTGATCGGGAAAGGTTTCTAAAACGGACCTCATTTCTCATCTCCTTTGCTCGGGTTCGCCATTCCAGCCGATTTACTAACCATCTCCCTCCTTGGAGAAGCAGCACCTTTAACCTCCTGTTCCGTACAGGTTGCAATTTGTCCTGAGGATGAAGGGGAAGAGGGGGAACCAATGAGAGACTAGCTCTAGGTGTTGGGACAGGCACAGGTCACTCTATTTTCCCATCAGGAAGAAGAATTAAGCACAAGCTCAGCCTGCCCCCCAGAACCAGAAGAGGGCCTGAAGCAATCCTGCGCTTTGGCGGCCATCTCCCAAAAAAGCAAGTTGAAAAATGGAGCTCAGGGGCACTGCAATTCACAAACCTGCAGAGTTTTAAATGATACCTCTCGTCCACAAATATATTAAGGGAAGGCAACGAAGAGGCTTTGAAAGCAAGGCAGAATTGCAGGAAACAGATTTCAGGAGGTAGATTCGAATCGCCTTGAAAGCACATGAAAAGCGGCAAAACGTGGACAATGATGCCCTTGGCCAAAAAGGGCGTATGCGTTTTTTCCTGAATATATTCAGGAAAAAACGCATACGCCCTTTGTGGCCAACCAAGCAACCTGGAAAGGCCAATCAGCGCTCCAAAGAAGTCTCGCTTCCCAGCGGGCAAAAGGGCCATGCGGAAAAAAGTGTCCAAACCAGAAATGCAGGACCGGCCATGGAGAAATGGGAGCCTTGCTACGCTGATGGGTGGGATGTAAATTGCCAACAGCCACTCTGGAGAAGTGTACGGTGTGTTCTGAAACATCTAAAAAACACAGCTTGGAGAGCATAGGGCACTTCCACTCATGGGCGTATAAATTGGGAAAACTAAAAATCAGCAAGACACAGGCACCCCAAAGTTTAGGGCTGCTCTGTTGACAAGAACCCCCACTTCATTACACCTTAAATATCCTAGGAAAGAGAAAAATGGATAAAGAAGTTGGGGTCCTCATGTACAATGGAATATCACTCAGCCATGAAATCCACGTCATAAGGCTAGTAGCAGCACGATGAGTGGATTTAGGTACGACGATTCTAAGTGAAATAAGTCACACAGAAAAAGACACTTATCATAAGATATCACTTAGAGAGGGAATGTAAAAACCGCTACACTTGAACTGAATTACAAAACAGAACAGAGTCACACGTTTAGGAAACACACTATGGCTGCTGAACGGGCAAGGTGAGGTGGGGTGATGCATAAAACAAGGGTTTCAAATTAGCTCCGATACCGTTCCATAAACCCAATATGTAAGAGACAAGACCTATTCCTTTTTCAGTGAACTGGACTCAACACCCCCTATTCACCGCACAAGAATATATCTGACTAGTAAGAATCTTCAAACCTATGTATTGATATCTCTCCGTAAGTGAGTCAAGGGGGTGTAAAGCGGCATATACACAGCCGTGAAAAGCAGCTAAACCCCATTATAAAAATAAATTACTTTTCAAAACCCGTGAAACAAAGACAGTGAAAGAGAGAGAAATTCTTACAAAATTCGTTCAGGGGCTGTGATGCAACCTGGATTGACCATATCTAGACCCACAGCTGATTGAGACATAAGGGTAGACACTCTTGGGGCTGAGAGGTTCGGTGAGGTTGGGTGAGCCAACGCAGACCCTTTCAAGTAATACTGCATGGTACCCATCCCATGGGTCCCAAATCTCCAGGTTCAAGGGCATCTTCCTACGTCGAAAACAGGCATGAGAAACCCAGAAGATGGTACACCGTGTGATCGGGAAAGGTTTCTAAAACGGACCTCATTTCTCATCTCCTTTGCTCGGGTTCGCCATTCCAGCCGATTTACTAACCATCTCCCTCCTTGGAGAAGCAGCACCTTTAACCTCCTGTTCCGTACAGGTTGCAATTTGTCCTGAGGATGAAGGGGAAGAGGGGGAACCAATGAGAGACTAGCTCTAGGTGTTGGGACAGGCACAGGTCACTCTATTTTCCCATCAGGAAGAAGAATTAAGCACAAGCTCAGCCTGCCCCCCAGAACCAGAAGAGGGCCTGAAGCAATCCTGCGCTTTGGCGGCCATCTCCCAAAAAAGCAAGTTGAAAAATGGAGCTCAGGGGCACTGCAATTCACAAACCTGCAGAGTTTTAAATGATACCTCTCGTCCACAAATATATTAAGGGAAGGCAACGAAGAGGCTTTGAAAGCAAGGCAGAATTGCAGGAAACAGATTTCAGGAGGTAGATTCGAATCGCCTTGAAAGCACATGAAAAGCGGCAAAACGTGGACAATGATGCCCTTGGCCAAAAAGGGCGTATGCGTTTTTTCCTGAATATATTCAGGAAAAAACGCATACGCCCTTTGTGGCCAACCAAGCAACCTGGAAAGGCCAATCAGCGCTCCAAAGAAGTCTCGCTTCCCAGCGGGCAAAAGGGCCATGCGGAAAAAAGTGTCCAAACCAGAAATGCAGGACCGGCCATGGAGAAATGGGAGCCTTGCTACGCTGATGGGTGGGATGTAAATTGCCAACAGCCACTCTGGAGAAGTGTACGGTGTGTTCTGAAACATCTAAAAAACACAGCTTGGAGAGCATAGGGCACTTCCACTCATGGGCGTATAAATTGGGAAAACTAAAAATCAGCAAGACACAGGCACCCCAAAGTTTAGGGCTGCTCTGTTGACAAGAACCCTCACTTCATTACACCTTAAATATCCTAGGAAAGAGAAAAATGGATAAAGAAGTTGTGGCCCTCATGTACAATGGAATATCACTCAGCCATGAAATCAACGTCATAAGGCTAGTAGCAGCACGATGAGTGGATTTAGGTACGACGATTCTAAGTGAAATAAGTCACACAGAAAAAGACACTTATCATAAGATATCACTTAGAGAGGGAATGTAAAAACCGCTACACTTGAACTAAATTACAAAACAGAACAGAGTCACACGTTTAGGAAACACACTATGGCTGCTGAACGGGAAAGGTGAGGTGGGGTGATGCATAAAACAAGGGTTTCAAATTAGCTCCGATACCGTTCCATAAACCCAATATGTAAGAGACAAGACCTATTCCTTTTTCAGTGAACTGGACTCAACACCCCCTATTCACCGCACAAGAATATATCTGACTAGTAAGAATCTTCAAACCTATGTATTCATATCTCTCCGTAAGTGAGTCAAGGGGGTGTAAAGCGGCATAAACACAGCCGTGAAAAGCAGCTAAACCCCATTATAAAAATAAATTACTTTTCAAAACCCGTGAAACAAAGACAGTGAAAGAGAGAGAAATTCTTACAAAATTCGTTCAGGGGCTGTGATGCAACCTGGATTGACCATATCTAGACCCACAGCTGATTGAGACATAAGGGTGGACACTCTTGGGGCTGAGAGGTTCGGTGAGGTTGGGTGAGCCAACGCAGACCCTTTCAAGTAATACTGCATGGTACCCATCCCATGGGTCCCAAATCTCCAGGTTCAAGGGCATCTTCCTACGTCGAAAACAGGCATGAGAAACCCAGAAGATGGTACACCGTGTGATCGGGAAAGGTTTCTAAAACGGACCTCATTTCTCATCTCCTTTGCTCGGGTTCGCCATTCCAGCCGATTTACTAACCATCTCCCTCCTTGGAGAAGCAGCACCTTTAACCTCCTGTTCCGTACAGGTTGCAATTTGTCCTGAGGATGAAGGGGAAGAGGGGGAACCAATGAGAGACTAGCTCTAGGTGTTGGGACAGGCACAGGTCACTCTATTTTCCCATCAGGAAGAAGAATTAAGCACAAGCTCAGCCTGCCCCCCAGAACCAGAAGAGGGCCTGAAGCAATCCTGCGCTTTGGCGGCCATCTCCCAAAAAAGCAAGTTGAAAAATGGAGCTCAGGGGCACTGCAATTCACAAACCTGCAGAGTTTTAAATGATACCTCTCGTCCACAAATATATTAAGGGAAGGCAACGAAGAGGCTTTGAAAGCAAGGCAGAATTGCAGGAAACAGATTTCAGGAGGTAGATTCGAATCGCCTTGAAAGCACATGAAAAGCGGCAAAACGTGGACAATGATGCCCTTGGCCAAAAAGGGCGTATGCGTTTTTTCCTGAATATATTCAGGAAAAAACGCATACGCCCTTTGTGGCCAACCAAGCAACCTGGAAAGGCCAATCAGCGCTCCAAAGAAGTCTCGCTTCCCAGCGGGCAAAAGGGCCATGCGGAAAAAAGTGTCCAAACCAGAAATGCAGGACCGGCCATGGAGAAATGGGAGCCTTGCTACGCTGATGGGTGGGATGTAAATTGCCAACAGCCACTCTGGAGAAGTGTACGGTGTGTTCTGAAACATCTAAAAAACACAGCTTGGAGAGCATAGGGCACTTCCACTCATGGGCGTATAAATTGGGAAAACTAAAAATCAGCAAGACACAGGCACCCCAAAGTTTAGGGCTGCTCTGTTGACAAGAACCCCCACTTCATTACACCTTAAATATCCTAGGAAAGAGAAAAATGGATAAAGAAGTTGTGGCCCTCATGTACAATGGAATATCACTCAGCCATGAAATCAACGTCATAAGGCTAGTAGCAGCACGATGAGTGGATTTAGGTACGACGATTCTAAGTGAAATAAGTCACACAGAAAAAGACACTTATCATAAGATATCACTTAGAGAGGGAATGTAAAAACCGCTACACTTGAACTGAATTACAAAACAGAACAGAGTCACACGTTTAGGAAACACACTATGGCTGCTGAACGGGAAAGGTGAGGTGGGGTGATGCATAAAACAAGGGTTTCAAATTAGCTCCGATACCGTTCCATAAACCCAATATGTAAGAGACAAGACCTATTCCTTTTTCAGTGAACTGGACTCAACACCCCCTATTCACCGCACAAGAATATATCTGACTAGTAAGAATCTTCAAACCTATGTATTGATAGCTCTCTGTAAGTGAGTCAAGGGGGTGTAAAGCGGCATAAACACAGCCGTGAAAAGCAGCTAAACCCCATTATAAAAATAAATTACTTTTCAAAACCCGTGAAACAAAGACAGTGAAAGAGAGAGAAATTCTTACAAAATTCGTTCAGGGGCTGTGATGCAACCTGGATTGACCATATCTAGACCCACAGCTGATTGAGACATAAGGGTGGACACTCTTGGGGCTGAGAGGTTCGGTGAGGTTGGGTGAGCCAACGCAGACCCTTTCAAGTAATACTGCATGGTACCCATCCCATGGGTCCCAAATCTCCAGGTTCAAGGGCATCTTCCTACGTCGAAAACAGGCATGAGAAACCCAGAAGATGGTACACCGTGTGATCGGGAAAGGTTTCTAAAACGCACCTCATTTCTCATCTCCTTTGCTCAGGTTCGCCATTCCAGCCGATTTACTAGCCGTCTCCCTCCTTGGAGAATCAGCACCTTTAACCTCCTGTTCCGTACAGGTTGCAATTTGTCCTGAGGATGAAGGGGAAGAGGGGGAACCAATGAGAGACTAGCTCTAGGTGTTGGGACAGGCACAGGTCACTCTATTTTCCCATCAGGAAGAAGAATTAAGCACAAGCTCAGCCTGCCTCCCAGAACCAGAAGAGGGCCTGAAGCAATCCTGCGCTTTTGCGGCCAGCTCCCAAAAAAGCAAGTTGAAAAATGGAGCTCAGGGGCACTGCAATTCACAAACCTGCAGAGTTTTAAATGATACCTCTCGTCCACAAATATATTAAGGGAAGGCAACGAAGAGGCTTTGAAAGCAAGGCAGAATTGCAGGAAACAGATTTCAGGAGGTAGATTCGAATCGCCTTGAAAGCACATGAAAAGCGGCAAAACGTGGACAATGATGCCCTTGGCCAAAAAGGGCGTATGCGTTTTTTCCTGAATATATTCAGGAAAAAACGCATACGCCCTTTTTGGCCAACCAAGCAACCTGGAAAGGCCAATCAGCGCTCCAAAGAAGTCTCGCTTCCCA
Organism: Balaenoptera acutorostrata; assembly: GCF_949987535.1. Taxonomy (NCBI): domain Eukaryota; kingdom Metazoa; phylum Chordata; class Mammalia; order Artiodactyla; family Balaenopteridae; genus Balaenoptera; species Balaenoptera acutorostrata. Next base: position 117,544 of record NW_026646056.1, read on the forward strand.
GCGGGCAAAAGGGCCATGCGGAAAAAAGTGTCCAAACCAGAAATGCAGGACCGGCCATGGAGAAATGGGAGCCTTGCTACGCTGATGGGTGGGATGTAAATTGCCAACAGCCACTCTGGAGAAGTGTACGGTGTGTTCTGAAACATCTAAAAAACACAGCTTGGAGAGCATAGGGCACTTCCACTCATGGGCGTATAAATTGGGAAAACTAAAAATCAGCAAGACACAGGCACCCCAAAGTTTAGGGCTGCTCTGTTGACAAGAACCCCCACTTCATTACACCTTAAATATCCTAGGAAAGAGAAAAATGGATAAAGAAGTTGGGGTCCTCATGTACAATGGAATATCACTCAGCCATGAAATCCACGTCATAAGGCTAGTAGCAGCACGATGAGTGGATTTAGGTACGAAGATTCTAAGTGAAATAAGTCACACAGAAAAAGACACTTATCATAAGATATCACTTAGAGAGGGAATGTAAAAACCGCTACACTTGAACTGAATTGCAAAACAGAACAGAGTCACACGTTTAGGAAACACACTATGGCTGCTGAACGGGAAATGTGAGGTGGGGTGATGCATAAAACAAGGGTTTCAAATTAGCTCCGATACCGTTCCATAAACCCAATATGTAAGAGACAAGACCTATTCCTTTTTCAGTGAACTGGACTCAACACCCCCTATTCACCGCACAAGAATATATCTGACTAGTAAGAATCTTCAAACCTATGTATTGATATCTCTCCGTAAGTGAGTCAAGGGGGTGTAAAGCGGCATAAACACAGCCGTGAAAAGCAGCTAAACCCCATTATAAAAATAAATTACTTTTCAAAACCCGTGAAACAAAGACAGTGAAAGAGAGAGAAATTCTTACAAAATTCGTTCAGGGGCTGTGATGCAACCTGGATTGACCATATCTAGACCCACAGCTGATTGAGACATAAGGGTGGACACTCTTGGGGCTGAGAGGTTCGGTGAGGTTGGGTGAGCCAACGCAGACCCTTTCAAGTAATACTGCATGGTACCCATCCCATGGGTCCCAAATCTCCAGGTTCAAGGGCATCTTCCTACGTCGAAAACAGGCATGAGAAACCCAGAAGATGGTACACCGTGTGATCGGGAAAGGTTTCTAAAACGCACCTCATTTCTCATCTCCTTTGCTCGGGTTCGCCATTCCAGCCGATTTACTAGCCGTCTCCCTCCTTGGAGAATCAGCACCTTTAACCTCCTGTTCCGTACAGGTTGCAATTTGTCCTGAGGATGAACGGGAAGAGGGGGAACCAATGAGAGACTAGCTCTAGGTGTTGGGACAGGCACAGGTCACTCTATTTTCCCATCAGGAAGAAGAATTAAGCACAAGCTCAGCCTGCCCCCCAGAACCAGAAGAGGGCCTGAAGCAATCCTGCGCTTTTGCGGCCAGCTCCCAAAAAAGCGAGTTGAAAAATGGAGCTCAGGGGCACTGCAATTCACAAACCTGCACAGTTTTAAATGATACCTCTCGTCCACAAATATACTAAGGGAAGGCAACGAAGAGGCTTTGAAAGCAAGGCAGAATTGCAGGAAACAGATTTCAGGAGGTAGATTCGAATCGCCTTGAAAGCACATGAAAAGCGGCAAAACGTGGACAATGATGCCCTTGGCCAAAAAGGGCGTATGCGTTTTTTCCTGAATATATTCAGGAAAAAACGCATACGCCCTTTTTGGCCAACCAAGCAACCTGGAAAGGCCAATCAGCGCTCCAAAGAAGTCTCGCTTCCCAGCGGGCAAAAGGGCCATGCGGAAAAAAGTGTCCAAACCAGAAATGCAGGACCGGCCATGGAGAAATGGGAGCCTTGCTACGCTGATGGGTGGGATGTAAATTGCCAACAGCCACTCTGGAGAAGTGTACGGTGTGTTCTGAAACATCTAAAAAACACAGCTTGGAGAGCATAGGGCACTTCCACTCATGGGCGTATAAATTGGGAAAACTAAAAATCAGCAAGACACAGGCACCCCAAAGTTTAGGGCTGCTCTGTTGACAAGAACCCCCACTTCATTACACCTTAAATATCCTAGGAAAGAGAAAAATGGATAAAGAAGTTGGGGTCCTCATGTACAATGGAATATCACTCAGCCATGAAATCCACGTCATAAGGCTAGTAGCAGCACGATGAGTGGATTTAGGTACGACGATTCTAAGTGAAATAAGTCACACAGAAAAAGACACTTATCATAAGATATCACTTAGAGAGGGAATGTAAAAACCGCTACACTTGAACTGAATTGCAAAACAGAACAGAGTCACACGTTTAGGAAACACACTATGGCTGCTGAACGGGAAAGGTGAGGTGGGGTGATGCATAAAACAAGGGTTTCAAATTAGCTCCGATACCGTTCCATAAACCCAATATGTAAGAGACAAGACCTATTCCTTTTTCAGTGAACTGGACTCAACACCCCCTATTCACCGCACAAGAATATATCTGACTAGTAAGAATCTTCAAACCTATGTATTCATATCTCTCCGTAAGTGAGTCAAGGGGGTGTAAAGCGGCATAAACACAGCCGTGAAAAGCAGCTAAACCCCAATATAAAAATAAATTACTTTTCAAAACCCGTGAAACAAAGACAGTGAAAGAGAGAGAAATTCTTACAAAATTCGTTCAGGGGCTGTGATGCAACCTGGATTGACCATATCTAGACCCACAGCTGATTGAGACATAAGGGTGGACACTCTTGGGGCTGAGAGGTTCGGTGAGGTTGGGTGAGCCAACGCAGACCCTTTCAAGTAATACTGCATGGTACCCATCCCATGGGTCCCAATCTCCAGGTTCAAGGGCATCTTCCTACGTCGAAAACAGGCATGAGAAACCCAGAAGATGGTACACCGTGTGATCGGGAAAGGTTTCTAAAACGCACCTCATTTCTCATCTCCTTTGCTCGGGTTCGCCATTCCAGCCGATTTACTAGCCGTCTCCCTCCTTGGAGAATCAGCACCTTTAACCTCCTGTTCCGTACAGGTTGCAATTTGTCCTGAGGATGAACGGGAAGAGGGGGAACCAATGAGAGACTAGCTCTAGGTGTTGGGACAGGCACAGGTCACTCTATTTTCCCATCAGGAAGAAGAATTAAGCACAAGCTCAGCCTGCCCCCCAGAACCAGAAGAGGGCCTGAAGCAATCCTGCGCTTTTGCGGCCAGCTCCCAAAAAAGCGAGTTGAAAAATGGAGCTCAGGGGCACTGCAATTCACAAACCTGCAGAGTTTTAAATGATACCTCTCGTCCACAAATATACTAAGGGAAGGCAACGAAGAGGCTTTGAAAGCAAGGCAGAATTGCAGGAAACAGATTTCAGGAGGTAGATTCGAATCGCCTTGAAAGCACATGAAAAGCGGCAAAACGTGGACAATGATGCCCTTGGCCAAAAAGGGCGTATGCGTTTTTTCCTGAATATATTCAGGAAAAAACGCATACGCCCTTTTTGGCCAACCAAGCAACCTGGAAAGGCCAATCAGCGCTCCAAAGAAGTCTCGCTTCCCAGCGGGCAAAAGGGCCATGCGGAAAAAAGTGTCCAAACCAGAAATGCAGGACCGGCCATGGAGAAATGGGAGCCTTGCTACGCTGATGGGTGGGATGTAAATTGCCAACAGCCACTCTGGAGAAGTGTACGGTGTGTTCTGAAACATCTAAAAAACACAGCTTGGAGAGCATAGGGCACTTCCACTCATGGGCGTATAAATTGGGAAAACTAAAAATCAGCAAGACACAGGCACCCCAAAGTTTAGGGCTGCTCTGTTGACAAGAACCCCCACTTCATTACACCTTAAATATCCTAGGAAAGAGAAAAATGGATAAAGAAGTTGGGGTCCTCATGTACAATGGAATATCACTCAGCCATGAAATCCACGTCATAAGGCTAGTAGCAGCACGATGAGTGGATTTAGGTACGACGATTCTAAGTGAAATAAGTCACACAGAAAAAGACACTTATCATAAGATATCACTTAGAGAGGGAATGTAAAAACCGCTACACTTGAACTGAATTGCAAAACAGAACAGAGTCACACGTTTAGGAAACACACTATGGCTGCTGAACGGGAAAGGTGAGGTGGGGTGATGCATAAAACAAGGTTTTCAAATTAGCTCCGATACCGTTCCATAAACCCAATATGTAAGAGACAAGACCTATTCCTTTTTCAGTGAACTGGACTCAACACCCCCTATTCACCGCACAAGAATATATCTGACTAGTAAGAATCTTCAAACCTATGTATTCATATCTCTCCGTAAGTGAGTCAAGGGGGTGTAAAGCGGCATAAACACAGCCGTGAAAAGCAGCTAAACCCCAATATAAAAATAAATTACTTTTCAAAACCCGTGAAACAAAGACAGTGAAAGAGAGAGAAATTCTTACAAAATTCGTTCAGGGGCTGTGATGCAACCTGGATTGACCATATCTAGACCCACAGCTGATTGAGACATAAGGGTGGACACTCTTGGGGCTGAGAGGTTCGGTGAGGTTGGGTGAGCCAACGCAGACCCTTTCAAGTAATACTGCATGGTACCCATCCCATGGGTCCCAAATCTCCAGGTTCAAGGGCATCTTCCTACGTCGAAAACAGGCATGAGAAACCCAGAAGATGGTACACCGTGTGATCGGGAAAGGTTTCTAAAACGCACCTCATTTCTCATCTCCTTTGCTCGGGTTCGCCATTCCAGCCGATTTACTAGCCATCTCCCTCCTTGGAGAATCAGCACCTTTAACCTCCTGTTCCGTACAGGTTGCAATTTGTCCTGAGGATGAACGGGAAGAGGGGGAACCAATGAGAGACTAGCTCTAGGTGTTGGGACAGGCACAGGTCACTCTATTTTCCCATCAGGAAGAAGAATTAAGCACAAGCTCAGCCTGCCCCCCAGAACCAGAAGAGGGCCTGAAGCAATCCTGCGCTTTGGCGTCCATCTCCCAAAAAAGCGAGTTGAAAAATGGAGCTCAGGGGCACTGCAATTCACAAACCTGCAGAGTTTTAAATGATACCTCTCGTCCACAAATATATTAAGGGAAGGCAACGAAGAGGCTTTGAAAGCAAGGCAGAATTGCAGGAAACAGATTTCAGGAGGTAGATTCGAATCGCCTTGAAAGCACATGAAAAGCGGCAAAACGTGGACAATGATGCCCTTGGCCAAAAAGGGCGTATGGGTTTTTTCCTGAATATATTCAGGAAAAAACGCATACGCCCTTTTTGGCCAACCAAGCAACCTGGAAAGGCCAATCAGCGCTCCAGAGAAGTCTCGCTTCCCAGCGGGCAAAAGGGCCATGCGGAAAAAAGTGTCCAAACCAGAAATGCAGGACCGGCCATGGAGAAATGGGAGCCTTGCTACGCTGATGGGTGGGATGTAAATTGCCAACAGCCACTCTGGAGAATTTTACGGTGTGTTCTGAAACATCTAAAAAACACAGCTTGGAGAGCATAGGGCACTTCCACTCATGGGCGTATAAATTGGGAAAACTAAAAATCAGCAAGACACAGGCACCCCAAAGTTTAGGGCTGCTCTGTTGACAAGAACCCCCACTTCATTACACCTTAAATATCCTAGGAAAGAGAAAAATGGATAAAGAAGTTGTGGTCCTCATGTACAATGGAATATCACTCAGCCATGAAATCAACGTCATAAGGCTAGTAGCAGCACGATGAGTGGATTTAGGTACGAAGATTCTAAGTGAAATAAGTCACACAGAAAAAGACACTTATCATAAGATATCACTTCTAGAGGGAATGTAAAAACCGCTACACTTGAACTGAATTGCAAAACAGAACAGAGTCACACGTTTAGGAAACACACTATGGCTGCTGAACGGGAAAGGTGAGGTGGGGTGATGCATAAAACAAGGGTTTCAAATTAGCTCCGATACCGTTCCATAAACCCAATATGTAAGAGACAAGACCTATTCCTTTTTCAGTGAACTGGACTCAACACCCCCTATTCACCGCACAAGAATATATCTGACTAGTAAGAATCTTCAAACCTATGTATTGATATCTCTCTGTAAGTGAGTCAAGGGGGTGTAAAGCGGCATAAACACAGCCGTGAAAAGCAGCTAAACCCCATTATAAAAATAAATTACTTTTCAAAACCCGTGAAACAAAGACAGTGAAAGAGAGAGAAATTCTTACAAAATTCGTTCAGGGGCTGTGATGCAACCTGGATTGACCATATCTAGACCCACAGCTGATTGAGACATAAGGGTGGACACTCTTTGGGCTGAGAGGTTCGGTGAGGTTGGGTGAGCCAACGCAGACCCTTTCAAGTAATACTGCATGGTACCCATCCCATGGGTCCCAAATCTCCAGGTTCAAGGGCATCTTCCTACGTCGAAAACAGGCATGAGAAACCCAGAAGATGGTACACCGTGTGATCGGGAAAGGTTTCTAAAACGCACCTCATTTCTCATCTCCTTTGCTCGGGTTCGCCATTCCAGCCGATTTACTAGCCGTCTCCCTCCTTGGAGAATCAGCACCTTTAACCTCCTGTTCCGTACAGGTTGCAATTTGTCCTGAGGATGAACGGGAAGAGGGGGAACCAATGAGAGACTAGCTCTAGGTGTTGGGACAGGCACAGGTCACTCTATTTTCCCATCAGGAAGAAGAATTAAGCACAAGCTCAGCCTGCCCCCCAGAACCAGAAGAGGGCCTGAAGCAATCCTGCGCTTTTGCGGCCAGCTCCCAAAAAAGCGAGTTGAAAAATGGAGCTCAGGGGCACTGCAATTCACAAACCTGCAGAGTTTTAAATGATACCTCTCGTCCACAAATATACTAACGGAAGGCAACGAAGAGGCTTTGAAAGCAAGGCAGAATTGCAGGAAACAGATTTCAGGAGGTAGATTCGAATCGCCTTGAAAGCACATGAAAAGCGGCAAAACGTGGACAATGATGCCCTTGGCCAAAAAGGGCGTATGCGTTTTTTCCTGAATATATTCAGGAAAAAATGCATACGCCCTTTTTGGCCAACCAAGCAACCTGGAAAGGCCAATCAGCGCTCCAAAGAAGTCTCGCTTCCCAGCGGGCAAAAGGGCCATGCGGAAAAAAGTGTCCAAACCAGAAATGCAGGACCGGCCATGGAGAAATGGGAGCCTTGCTACGCTGATGGGTGGGATGTAAATTGCCAACAGCCACTCTGGAGAAGTGTACGGTGTGTTCTGAAACATCTAAAAAACACAGCTTGGAGAGCATAGGGCACTTCCACTCATGGGCGTATAAATTGGGAAAACTAAAAATCAGCAAGACACAGGCACCCCAAAGTTTAGGGCTGCTCTGTTGACAAGAACCCCCACTTCATTACACCTTAAATATCCTAGGAAAGAGAAAAATGGATAAAGAAGTTGGGGTCCTCATGTACAATGGAATATCACTCAGCCATGAAATCAACGTCATAAGGCTAGTAGCAGCACGATGAGTGGATTTAGGTACGAAGATTCTAAGTGAAATAAGTCACACAGAAAAAGACACTTATCATAAGATATCACTTAGAGAGGGAATGTAAAAACCGCTACACTTGAACTGAATTGCAAAACAGAACAGAGTCACACGTTTAGGAAACACACTATGGCTGCTGAACGGGAAAGGTGAGGTGGGGTGATGCATAAAACAAGGGTTTCAAATTAGCTCCGATACCGTTCCATAAACCCAATATGTAAGAGACAAGACCTATTCCTTTTTCAGTGAACTGGACTCAACACCCCCTATTCACCGCACAAGAATATATCTGACTAGTAAGAATCTTCAAACCTATGTATTGATATCTCTCCGTAAGTGAGTCAAGGGGGTGTAAAGCGGCATAAACACAGCCGTGAAAAGCAGCTAAACCCCAATATAAAAATAAATTACTTTTCAAAACCCGTGAAACAAAGACAGTGAAAGAGAGAGAAATTCTTCCAAAATTCGTTCAGGGGCTGTGATGCAACCTGGATTGACCATATCTAGACCCACAGCTGATTGAGACATAAGGGTGGACACTCTTGGGGCTGAGAGGTTCGGTGAGGTTGGGTGAGCCAACGCAGACCCTTTCAAGTAATACTGCATGGTACCCATCCCATGGGTCCCAAATCTCCAGGTTCAAGGGCATCTTCCTACGTCGAAAACAGGCATGAGAAACCCAGAGATGGTACACCGTGTGATCGGGAAAGGTTTCTAAAACGCACCTCATTTCTCATCTCCTTTGCTCGGGTTCGCCATTCCAGCCGATTTACTAGCCGTCTCCCTCCTTGGAGAATCAGCACCTTTAACCTCCTGTTCCGTACAGGTTGCAATTTGTCCTGAGGATGAACGGGAAGAGGGGGAACCAATGAGAGACTAGCTCTAGGTGTTGGGACAGGCACAGGTCACTCTATTTTCCCATCAGGAAGAAGAATTAAGCACAAGCTCAGCCTGCCCCCCAGAACCAGAAGAGGGCCTGAAGCAATCCTGCGCTTTTGCGGCCAGCTCCCAAAAAAGCGAGTTGAAAAATGGAGCTCAGGGGCACTGCAATTCACAAACCTGCACAGTTTTAAATGATACCTCTCGTCCACAAATATACTAACGGAAGGCAACGAAGAGGCTTTGAAAGCAAGGCAGAATTGCAGGAAACAGATTTCAGGAGGTAGATTCGAATCGCCTTGAAAGCACATGAAAAGCGGCAAAACGTGGACAATGATGCCCTTGGCCAAAAAGGGCGTATGCGTTTTTTCCTGAATATATTCAGGAAAAAACGCATACGCCCTTTTTGGCCAACCAAGCAACCTGGAAAGGCCAATCAGCGCTCCAAAGAAGTCTCGCTTCCCAGCGGGCAAAAGGGCCATGCGGAAAAAAGTGTCCAAACCAGAAATGCAGGACCGGCCATGGAGAAATGGGAGCCTTGCTACGCTGATGGGTGGGATGTAAATTGCCAACAGCCACTCTAGAGAAGTGTACGGTGTGTTCTGAAACATCTAAAAAACACAGCTTGGAGAGCATAGGGCACTTCCACTCATGGGCGTATAAATTGGGAAAACTAAAAATCAGCAAGACACAGGCACCCCAAAGTTTAGGGCTGCTCTGTTTACAAGAACCCCCACTTCATTACACCTTAAATATCCTAGGAAAGAGAAAAATGGATAAAGAAGTTGGGGTCCTCATGTACAATGGAATATCACTCAGCCATGAAATCAACGTCATAAGGCTAGTAGCAGCACGATGAGTGGATTTAGGTACGAAGATTCTAAGTGAAATAAGTCACACAGAAAAAGACACTTATCATAAGATATCACTTCTAGAGGGAATGTAAAAACCGCTACACTTGAACTGAATTGCAAAACAGAACAGAGTCACACGTTTAGGAAACACACTATGGCTGCTGAACGGGAAAGGTGAGGTGGGGTGATGCATAAAACAAGGGTTTCAAATTAGCTCCGATACCGTTCCATAAACCCAATATGTAAGAGACAAGACCTATTCCTTTTTCAGTGAACTGGACTCAACACCCCCTATTCACCGCACAAGAATATATCTGACTAGTAAGAATCTTCAAACCTATGTATTGATATCTCTCCGTAAGTGAGTCAAGGGGGTGTAAAGCAGCATAAACACAGCCGTGAAAAGCAGCTAAACCCCAATATAAAAATAAATTACTTTTCAAAACCCGTGAAACAAAGACAGTGAAAGAGAGAGAAATTCTTACAAAATTCGTTCAGGGGCTGTGATGCAACCTGGATTGACCATATCTAGACCCACAGCTGATTGAGACATAAGGGTGGACACTCTTGGGGCTGAGAGGTTCGGTGAGGTTGGGTGAGCCAACGCAGACCCTTTCAAGTAATACTGCATGGTACCCATCCCATGGGTCCCAAATCTCCAGGTTCAAGGGCATCTTCCTACGTCGAAAACAGGCATGAGAAACCCAGAAGATGGTACACCGTGTGATCGGGAAAGGTTTCTAAAACGCACCTCATTTCTCATCTCCTTTGCTCGGGTTCGCCATTCCAGCCGATTTACTAGCCGTCTCCCTCCTTGGAGAATCAGCACCTTTAACCTCCTGTTCCGTACAGGTTGCAATTTGTCCTGAGGATGAACGGGAAGAGGGGGAACCAATGAGAGACTAGCTCTAGGTGTTGGGACAGGCACAGGTCACTCTATTTTCCCATCAGGAAGAAGAATTAAGCACAAGCTCAGCCTGCCCCCCAGAACCAGAAGAGGGCCTGAAGCAATCCTGCGCTTTTGCGGCCAGCTCCCAAAAAAGCGAGTTGAAAAATGGAGCTCAGGGGCACTGCAATTCACAAACCTGCACAGTTTTAAATGATACCTCTCGTCCACAAATATACTAAGGGAAGGCAACGAAGAGGCTTTGAAAGCAAGGCAGAATTGCAGGAAACAGATTTCAGGAGGTAGATTCGAATCGCCTTGAAAGCACATGAAAAGCGGCAAAACGTGGACAATGATGCCCTTGGCCAAAAAGGGCGTATGCGTTTTTTCCTGAATATATTCAGGAAAAAACGCATACGCCCTTTTTGGCCAACCAAGCAACCTGGAAAGGCCAATCAGCGCTCCAGAGAAGTCTCGCTTCCCAGCGGGCAAAAGGGCCATGCGGAAAAAAGTGTCCAAACCAGAAATGCAGGACCGGCCATGGAGAAATGGGAGCCTTGCTACGCTGATGGGTGGGATGTAAATTGCCAACAGCCACTCTGGAGAAGTGTACGGTGTGTTCTGAAACATCTAAAAAACACAGCTTGGAGAGCATAGGGCACTTCCACTCATGGGCGTATAAATTGGGAAAACTAAAAATCAGCAAGACACAGGCACCCCAAAGTTTAGGGCTGCTCTGTTGACAAGAACCCCCACTTCATTACACCTTAAATATCCTAGAAAAGAGAAAAATGGATAAAGAAGTTGGGGTCCTCATGTACAATGGAATATCACTCAGCCATGAAATCCACGTCATAAGGCTAGTAGCAGCACGATGAGTGGATTTAGGTACGACGATTCTAAGTGAAATAAGTCACACAGAAAAGACACTTATCATAAGATATCACTTAGAGAGGGAATGTAAAAACCGCTACACTTGAACTGAATTGCAAAACAGAACAGAGTCACACGTTTAGGAAACACACTATGGCTGCTGAACGGGAAAGGTGAGGTGGGGTGATGCATAAAACAAGGGTTTCAAATTAGCTCCGATACCGTTCCATAAACCCAATATGTAAGAGACAAGACCTATTCCTTTTTCAGTGAACTGGACTCAACACCCCCTATTCACCCCACAAGAATATATCTGACTAGTAAGAATCTTCAAACCTATGTATTGATATCTCTCCGTAAGTGAGTCAAGGGGGTGTAAAGCGGCATAAACACAGCCGTGAAAAGCAGCTAAACCCCAATATAAAAATAAATTACTTTTCAAAACCCGTGAAACAAAGACAGTGAAAGAGAGAGAAATTCTTACAAAATTCGTTCAGGGGCTGTGATGCAACCTGGATTGACCATATCTAGACCCACAGCTGATTGAGACATAAGGGTGGACACTCTTGGGGCTGAGAGGTTCGGTGAGGTTGGGTGAGCCAACGCAGACCCTTTCAAGTAATACTGCATGGTACCCATCCCATGGGTCCCAAATCTCCAGGTTCAAGGGCATCTTCCTACGTCGAAAACAGGCATGAGAAACCCAGAAGATGGTACACCGTGTGATCGGGAAAGGTTTCTAAAACGCACCTCATTTCTCATCTCCTTTGCTCGGGTTCGCCATTCCAGCCGATTTACTAGCCGTCTCCCTCCTTGGAGAATCAGCACCTTTAACCTCCTGTTCCGTATAGGTTGCAATTTGTCCTGAGGATGAACGGGAAGAGGGGGAACCAATGAGAGACTAGCTCTAGGTGTTGGGACAGGCACAGGTCACTCTATTTTCCCATCAGGAAGAAGAATTAAGCACAAGCTCAGCCTGCCCCCCAGAACCAGAAGAGGGCCTGAAGCAATCCTGCGCTTTTGCGGCCAGCTCCCAAAAAAGCGAGTTGAAAAATGGAGCTCAGGGGCACTGCAATTCACAAACCTGCACAGTTTTAAATGATACCTCTCGTCCACAAATATACTAACGGAAGGCAACGAAGAGGCTTTGAAAGCAAGGCAGAATTGCAGGAAACAGATTTCAGGAGGTAGATTCGAATCGCCTTGAAAGCACATGAAAAGCGGCAAAACGTGGACAATGATGCCCTTGGCCAAAAAGGGCGTATGCGTTTTTTCCTGAATATATTCAGGAAAAAACGCATACGCCCTTTTTGGCCAACCAAGCAACCTGGAAAGGCCAATCAGCGCTCCAAAGAAGTCTCGCTTCCCAGCGGGCAAAAGGGCCATGCGGAAAAAAGTGTCCAAACCAGAAATGCAGGACCGGCCATGGAGAAATGGGAGCCTTGCTACGCTGATGGGTGGGATGTAAATTGGCAACAGCCACTCTGGAGAAGTGTACGGTGTGTTCTGAAACATCTAAAAAACACAGCTTGGAGAGCATAGGGCACTTCCACTCATGGGCGTATAAATTGGGAAAACTAAAAATCAGCAAGACACAGGCACCCCAAAGTTTAGGGCTGCTCTGTTGACAAGAACCCCCACTTCATTACACCTTAAATATCCTAGGAAAGAGAAAAATGGATAAAGAAGTTGGGGTCCTCATGTACAATGGAATATCACTCAGCCATGAAATCCACGTCATAAGGCTAGTAGCAGCACGATGAGTGGATTTAGGTACGACGATTCTAAGTGAAATAAGTCACACAGAAAAGACACTTATCATAAGATATCACTTAGAGAGGGAATGTACAAACCGCTACACTTGAACTGAATTGCAAAACAGAACAGAGTCACACGTTTAGGAAACACACTATGGCTGCTGAACGGGAAAGGTGAGGTGGGGTGATGCATAAAACAAGGGTTTCAAATTAGCTCCGATACCGTTCCATAAACCCAATATGTAAGAGACAAGACCTATTCCTTTTTCAGTGAACTGGACTCAACACCCCCTATTCACCGCACAAGAATATATCTGACTAGTAAGAATCTTCAAACCTATGTATTGATATCTCTCCGTAAGTGAGTCAAGGGGGTGTAAAGCGGCATAAACACAGCCGTGAAAAGCAGCTAAACCCCAATATAAAAATAAATTACTTTTCAAAACCCGTGAAACAAAGACAGTGAAAGAGAGAGAAATTCTTACAAAATTCGTTCAGGGGCTGTGATGCAACCTGGATTGACCATATCTAGACCCACAGCTGATTGAGACATAAGGGTGGACACTCTTGGGGCTGAGAGGTTCGGTGAGGTTGGGTGAGCCAACGCAGACCCTTTCAAGTAATACTGCATGGTACCCATCCCATGGGTCCCAAATCTCCAGGTTCAAGGGCATCTTCCTACGTCGAAAACAGGCATGAGAAACCCAGAAGATGGTACACCGTGTGATCGGGAAAGGTTTCTAAAACGCACCTCATTTCTCATCTCCTTTGCTCGGGTTCGCCATTCCAGCCGATTTACTAGCCATCTCCCTCCTTGGAGAATCAGCACCTTTAACCTCCTGTTCCGTACAGGTTGCAATTTGTCCTGAGGATGAAGGGGAAGAGGGGGAACCAATGAGAGACTAGCTCTAGGTGTTGGGACAGGCACAGGTCACTCTATTTTCCCATCAGGAAGAAGAATTAAGCACAAGCTCAGCCTGCCCCCCAGAACCAGAAGAGGGCCTGAAGCAATCCTGCGCTTTGGCGGCCAGCTCCCAAAAAAGCGAGTTGAAAAATGGAGCTCAGGGGCACTGCAATTCACAAACCTGCAGAGTTTTAAATGATACCTCTCGTCCACAAATATACTAAGGGAAGGCAACGAAGAGGCTTTGAAAGCAAGGCAGAATTGCAGGAAACAGATTTCAGGAGGTAGATTCGAATCGCCTTGAAAGCACATGAAAAGCGGCAAAACGTGGACAATGATGCCCTTGGCCAAAAAGGGCGTATGCGTTTTTTCCTGAATATATTCAGGAAAAAACGCATACGCCCTTTTTGGCCAACCAAGCAACCTGGAAAGGCCAATCAGCGCTCCAAAGAAGTCTCGCTTCCCAGCGGGCAAAAGGGCCATGCGGAAAAAAGTGTCCAAACCAGAAATGCAGGACCGGCCATGGAGAAATGGGAGCCTTGCTACGCTGATGGGTGGGATGTAAATTGCCAACAGCCACTCTGGAGAAGTGTACGGTGTGTTCTGAAACATCTAAAAAACACAGCTTGGAGAGCATAGGGCACTTCCACTCATGGGCGTATAAATTGGGAAAACTAAAAATCAGCAAGACACAGGCACCCCAAAGTTTAGGGCTGCTCTGTTGACAAGAACCCCCACTTCATTACACCTTAAATATCCTAGGAAAGAGAAAAATGGATAAAGAAGTTGGGGTCCTCATGTACAATGGAATATCACTCAGCCATGAAATCCACGTCATAAGGCTAGTAGCAGCACGATGAGTGGATTTAGGTACGACGATTCTAAGTGAAATAAGTCACACAGAAAAGACACTTATCATAAGATATCACTTAGAGAGGGAATGTAAAAACCGCTACACTTGAACTGAATTGCAAAACAGAACAGAGTCACACGTTTAGGAAACACACTATGGCTGCTGAACGGGAAAGGTGAGGTGGGGTGATGCATAAAACAAGGGTTTCAAATTAGCTCCGATACCGTTCCATAAACCCAATATGTAAGAGACAAGACCTATTCCTTTTTCAGTGAACTGGACTCAACACCCCCTATTCACCGCACAAGAATATATCTGACTAGTAAGAATCTTCAAACCTATGTATTGATATCTCTCCGTAAGTGAGTCAAGGGGGTGTAAAGCGGCATAAACACAGCCGTGAAAAGCAGCTAAACCCCAATATAAAAATAAATTACTTTTCAAAACCCGTGAAACAAAGACAGTGAAAGAGAGAGAAATTCTTACAAAATTCGTTCAGGGGCTGTGATGCAACCTGGATTGACCATATCTAGACCCACAGCTGATTGAGACATAAGGGTGGACACTCTTGGGGCTGAGAGGTTCGGTGAGGTTGGGTGAGCCAACGCAGACCCTTTCAAGTAATACTGCATGGTACCCATCCCATGGGTCCCAAATCTCCAGGTTCAAGGGCATCTTCCTACGTCGAAAACAGGCATGAGAAACCCAGAAGATGGTACACCGTGTGATCGGGAAAGGTTTCTAAAACGCACCTCATTTCTCATCTCCTTTGCTCAGGTTCGCCATTCCAGCCGATTTACTAGCCGTCTCCCTCCTTGGAGAATCAGCACCTTTAACCTCCTGTTCCGTACAGGTTGCAATTTGTCCTGAGGATGAACGGGAAGAGGGGGAACCAATGAGAGACTAGCTCTAGGTGTTGGGACAGGCACAGGTCACTCTATTTTCCCATCAGGAAGAAGAATTAAGCACAAGCTCAGCCTGCCCCCCAGAACCAGAAGAGGGCCTGAAGCAATCCTGCGCTTTTGCGGCCAGCTCCCAAAAAAGCGAGTTGAAAAATGGAGCTCAGGGGCACTGCAATTCACAAACCTGCAGAGTTTTAAATGATACCTCTCGTCCACAAATATATTAAGGGAAGGCAACGAAGAGGCTTTGAAAGCAAGGCAGAATTGCAGGAAACAGATTTCAGGAGGTAGATTCGAATCGCCTTGAAAGCACATGAAAAGCGGCAAAACGTGGACAATGATGCCCTTGGCCAAAAAGGGCGTATGCGTTTTTTCCTGAATATATTCAGGAAAAAACGCATACGCCCTTTTTGGCCAACCAAGCAACCTGGAAAGGCCAATCAGCGCTCCAAAGAAGTCTCGCTTCCCAGCGGGCAAAAGGGCCATGCGGAAAAAAGTGTCCAAACCAGAAATGCAGGACCGGCCATGGAGAAATGGGAGCCTTGCTACGCTGATGGGTGGGATGTAAATTGCCAACAGCCACTCTGGAGAAGTGTACGGTGTGTTCTGAAACATCTAAAAAACACAGCTTGGAGAGCATAGGGCACTTCCACTCATGGGCGTATAAATTGGGAAAACTAAAAATCAGCAAGACACAGGCACCCCAAAGTTTAGGGCTGCTCTGTGGACAAGAACACCCACTTCATTACACCTTAAATATCCTAGGAAAGAGAAAAATGGATAAAGAAGTGGTGGTCCTCATGTACAATGGAATATCACTCAGCCATGAAATCCACGTCATAAGGCTAGTAGCAGCACGATGAGTGGATTTAGGTACGACGATTCTAAGTGAAATAAGTCACACAGAAAAAGACACTTATCATAAGATATCACTTCTAGAGGGAATGTAAAACCCGCTACACTTGAACTGAATTGCAAAACAGAACAGAGTCACACGTTTAGGAAACACACTATGGCTGCTGAACGGGAAAGGTGAGGTGGGGTGATGCATAAAACAAGGGTTTCAAATTAGCTCCGATACCGTTCCATAAACCCAATATGTAAGAGACAAGACCTATTCCTTTTTCAGTGAACTGGACTCAACACCCCCTATTCACCGCACAAGAATATATCTGACTAGTAAGAATCTTCAAACCTATGTATTGATATCTCTCCGTAAGTGAGTCAAGGGGGTGTAAAGCGGCATAAACACAGCCGTGAAAAGCAGCTAAACCCCATTATAAAAATAAATTACTTTTCAAAACCCGTGAAACAAAGACAGTGAAAGAGAGAGAAATTCTTACAAAATTCGTTCAGGGGCTGTGATGCAACCTGGATTGACCATATCTAGACCCACAGCTGATTGAGACATAAGGGTGGACACTCTTGGGGCTGAGAGGTTCGGTGAGGTTGGGTGAGCCAACGCAGACCCTTTCAAGTAATACTGCATGGTACCCATCCCATGGGTCCCAAATCTCCAGGTTCAAGGGCATCTTCCTACGTCGAAAACAGGCATGAGAAACCCAGAAGATGGTACACCATGTGATCGGGAAAGGTTTCTAAAACGCACCTCATTTCTCATCTCCTTTGCTCGGGTTCGCCATTCCAGCCGCTTTACTAGCCATCTCCCTCCTTGGAGAATCAGCACCTTTAACCTCCTGTTCCGTACAGGTTGCAATTTGTCCTGAGGATGAAGGGGAAGAGGGGGAACCAATGAGAGACTAGCTCTAGGTGTTGGGACAGGCACAGGTCACTCTATTTTCCCATCAGGAAGAAGAATTAAGCACAAGCTCAGCCTGCCCCCCAGAACCAGAAGAGGGCCTGAAGCAATCCTGCGCTTTGGCGGCCATCTCCCAAAAAAGCAAGTTGAAAAATGGAGCTCAGGGGCACTGCAATTCACAAACCTGCAGAGTTTTAAATGATACCTCTCGTCCACAAATATATTAAGGGAAGGCAACGAAGAGGCTTTGAAAGCAAGGCAGAATTGCAGGAAACAGATTTCAGGAGGTAGATTCGAATCGCCTTGAAAGCACATGAAAAGCGGCAAAACGTGGACAATGATGCCCTTGGCCAAAAAGGGCGTATGCGTTTTTTCCTGAATATATTCAGGAAAAAACGCATACGCCCTTTTTGGCCAACCAAGCAACCTGGAAAGGCCAATCAGCGCTCCAAAGAAGTTTCGCTTCCCAGCGGGCAAAAGGGCCATGCGGAAAAAAGTGTCCAAACCAGAAATGCAGGACCGGCCATGGAGAAATGGGAGCCTTGCTACGCTGATGGGTGGGATGTAAATTGCCAACAGCCACTCTGGAGAAGTGTACGGTGTGTTCTGAAACATCTAAAAAACACAGCTTGGAGAGCATAGGGCACTTCCACTCATGGGCGTATAAATTGGGAAAACTAAAAATCAGCAAGACACAGGCACCCCAAAGTTTAGGGCTGCTCTGTTGACAAGAACCCCCACTTCATTACACCTTAAATATCCTAGGAAAGAGAAAAATGGATAAAGAAGTTGTGGCCCTCATGTACAATGGAATATCACTCAGCCATGAAATCAACGTCATAAGGCTAGTAGCAGCACGATGAGTGGATTTAGGTACGAAGATTCTAAGTGAAATAAGTCACACAGAAAAAGACACTTATCATAAGATATCACTTAGAGAGGGAATGTAAAAACCGCTACACTTGAACTGAATTGCAAAACAGAACAGAGTCACACGTTTAGGAAACACACTATGGCTGCTGAACGGGAAAGGTGAGGTGGGGTGATGCATAAAATAAGGGTTTCAAATTAGCTCCGATACCGTTCCATAAACCCAATATGTAAGAGACAAGACCTATTCCTTTTTCAGTGAACTGGACTCAACACCCCCTATTCACCGCACAAGAATATATCTGACTAGTAAGAATCTTCAAACCTATGTATTGATATCTCTCTGTAAGTGAGTCAAGGGGGTGTAAAGCGGCATAAACACAGCCGTGAAAAGCAGCTAAACCCCATTATAAAAATAAATTACTTTTCAAAACCCGTGAAACAAAGACAGTGAAAGAGAGAAAAATTCTTACAAAATTCGTTCAGGGGCTGTGATGCAACCTGGATTGACCATATCTAGACCCACAGCTGATTGAGACATAAGGGTGGACACTCTTGGGGCTGAGAGGTTCGGTGAGGTTGGGTGAGCCAACGCAGACCCTTTCAAGTAATACTGCATGGTACCCATCCCATGGGTCCCAAATCTCCAGGTTCAAGGGCATCTTCCTACGTCGAAAACAGGCATGAGAAACCCAGAAGATGGTACACCGTGTGATCGGGAAAGGTTTCTAAAACGCACCTCATTTCTCATCTCCTTTGCTCGGGTTCGCCATTCCAGCCGATTTACTAGCCGTCTCCCTCCTTGGAGAATCAGCACCTTTAACCTCCTGTTCCGTACAGGTTGCAATTTGTCCTGAGGATGAACGGGAAGAGGGGGAAGCAATGAGAGACTAGCTCTAGGTGTTGGGACAGGCACAGGTCACTCTATTTTCCCATCAGGAAGAAGAATTAAGCACAAGCTCAGCCTGCCCCCCAGAACCAGAAGAGGGCCTGAAGCAATCCTGCGCTTTTGCGGCCAGCTCCCAAAAAAGCGAGTTGAAAAATGGAGCTCAGGGGCACTGCAATTCACAAACCTGCACAGTTTTAAATGATACCTCTCGTCCACAAATATACTAAGGGAAGGCAACGAAGAGGATTTGAAAGCAAGGCAGAATTGCAGGAAACAGATTTCAGGAGGTAGATTCGAATCGCCTTGAAAGCACATGAAAAGCGGCAAAACGTGGACAATGATGCCCTTGGCCAAAAAGGGCGTATGCGTTTTTTCCTGAATATATTCAGGAAAAAACGCATACGCCCTTTTTGGCCAACCAAGCAACCTGGAAAGGCCAATCAGCGCTCCAAAGAAGTCTCGCTTCCCAGCGGGCAAAAGGGCCATGCGGAAAAAAGTGTCCAAACCAGAAATGCAGGACCGGCCATGGAGAAATGGGAGCCTTGCTACGCTGATGGGTGGGATGTAAATTGCCAACAGCCACTCTGGAGAAGTGTACGGTGTGTTCTGAAACATCTAAAAAACACAGCTTGGAGAGCATAGGGCACTTCCACTCATGGGCGTATAAATTGGGAAAACTAAAAATCAGCAAGACACAGGCACCCCAAAGTTTAGGGCTGCTCTGTTGACAAGAACCCCCACTTCATTACACCTTAAATATCCTAGGAAAGAGAAAAATGGATAAAGAAGTTGGGGTCCTCATGTACAATGGAATATCACTCAGCCATGAAATCCACGTCATAAGGCTAGTAGCAGCACGATGAGTGGATTTAGGTACGACGATTCTAAGTGAAATAAGTCACACAGAAAAGACACTTATCATAAGATATCACTTAGAGAGGGAATGTAAAAACCGCTACACTTGAACTGAATTGCAAAACAGAACAGAGTCACACGTTTAGGAAACACACTATGGCTGCTGAACGGGAAAGGTGAGGTGGGGTGATGCATAAAACAAGGGTTTCAAATTAGCTCCGATACCGTTCCATAAACCCAATATGTAAGAGACAAGACCTATTCCTTTTTCAGTGAACTGGACTCAACACCCCCTATTCACCGCACAAGAATATATCTGACTAGTAAGAATCTTCAAACCTATGTATTGATATCTCTCCGTAAGTGAGTCAAGGGGGTGTAAAGCGGCATAAACACAGCCGTGAAAAGCAGCTAAACCCCATTATAAAAATAAATTACTTTTCAAAACCCGTGAAACAAAGACAGTGAAAGAGAGAGAAATTCTTACAAAATTCGTTCAGGGGCTGTGATGCAACCTGGATTGACCATATCTAGACCCACAGCTGATTGAGACATAAGGGTGGACACTCTTGGGGCTGAGAGGTTCGGTGAGGTTGGGTGAGCCAACGCAGACCCTTTCAAGTAATACTGCATGGTACCCATCCCATGGGTCCCAAATCTCCAGGTTCAAAGGCATCTTCCTACGTCGAAAACAGGCATGAGAAACCCAGAAGATGGTACACCGTGTGATCGGGAAAGGTTTCTAAAACGCACCTCATTTCTCATCTCCTTTGCTCGGGTTCGCCATTCCAGCCGATTTACTAGCCGTCTCCCTCCTTGGAGAATCAGCACCTTTAACCTCCTGTTCCGTACAGGTTGCAATTTGTCCTGAGGATGAAGGGGAAGAGGGGGAACCAATGAGAGACTAGCTCTAGGTGTTGGGACAGGCACAGGTCACTCTATTTTCCCATCAGGAAGAAGAATTAAGCACAAGCTCAGCCTGCCTCCCAGAACCAGAAGAGGGCCTGAAGCAATCCTGCGCTTTTGCGGCCAGCTCCCAAAAAAGCGAGTTGAAAAATGGAGCTCAGGGGCACTGCAATTCACAAACCTGCAGAGTTTTAAATGATACCTCTCGTCCACAAATATATTAAGGGAAGGCAACGAAGAGGCTTTGAAAGCAAGGCAGAATTGCAGGAAACAGATTTCAGGAGGTAGATTCGAATCGCCTTGAAAGCACATGAAAAGCAGCAAAACGTGGACAATGATGCCCTTGGCCAAAAAGGGCGTATGCGTTTTTTCCTGAATATATTCAGGAAAAAACGCATACGCCCTTTTTGGCCAACCAAGCAACCTGGAAAGGCCAATCAGCGCTCCAAAGAAGTCTCGCTTCCCAGCGGGCAAAAGGGCCATGCGGAAAAAAGTGTCCAAACCAGAAATGCAGGACCGGCCATGGAGAAATGGGAGCCTTGCTACGCTGATGGGTGGGATGTAAATTGGCAACAGCCACTCTGGAGAAGTGTACGGTGTGTTCTGAAACATCTAAAAAACACAGCTTGGAGAGCATAGGGCACTTCCACTCATGGGCGTATAAATTGGGAAAACTAAAAATCAGCAAGACACAGGCACCCCAAAGTTTAGGGCTGCTCTGTTGACAAGAACCCCCACTTCATTACACCTTAAATATCCTAGGAAAGAGAAAAATGGATAAAGAAGTTGGGGTCCTCATGTACAATGGAATATCACTCAGCCATGAAATCCACGTCATAAGGCTAGTAGCAGCACGATGAGTGGATTTAGGTACGACGATTCTAAGTGAAATAAGTCACACAGAAAAGACACTTATCATTAGATATCACTTAGAGAGGGAATGTAAAAACCGCTACACTTGAACTGAATTGCAAAACAGAACAGAGTCACACGTTTAGGAAACACACTATGGCTGCTGAACGGGAAAGGTGAGGTGGGGTGATGCATAAAACAAGGGTTTCAAATTAGCTCCGATACCGTTCCATAAACCCAATATGTAAGAGACAAGACCTATTCCTTTTTCAGTGAACTGGACTCAACACCCCCTATTCACCGCACAAGAATATATCTGACTAGTAAGAATCTTCAAACCTATGTATTGATATCTCTCTGTAAGTGAGTCAAGGGGGTGTAAAGCGGCATAAACACAGCCGTGAAAAGCAGCTAAACCCCATTATAAAAATAAATTACTTTTCAAAACCCATGAAACAAAGACAGTGAAAGAGAGAGAAATTCTTACAAAATTCGTTCAGGGGCTGTGATGCAACCTGGGTTGACCATATCTAGACCCACAGCTGATTGAGACATAAGGGTGGACACTCTTGGGGCTGAGAGGTTCGGTGAGGTTGGGTGAGCCAACGCAGACCCTTTCAAGTAATACTGCATGGTACCCATCCCATGGGTCCCAAATCTCCAGGTTCAAGGGCATCTTCCTACGTCGAAAACAGGCATGAGAAACCCAGAAGATGGTACACCGTGTGATCGGGAAAGGTTTCTAAAACGCACCTCATTTCTCATCTCCTTTGCTCGGGTTCGCCATTCCAGCCGATTTACTAGCCGTCTCCCTCCTTGGAGAATCAGCACCTTTAACCTCCTGTTCCGTACAGGTTGCAATTTGTCCTGAGGATGAACGGGAAGAGGGGGAACCAATGAGAGACTAGCTCTAGGTGTTGGGACAGGCACAGGTCACTCTATTTTCCCATCAGGAAGAAGAATTAAGCACAAGCTCAGCCTGCCTCCCAGAACCAGAAGAGGGCCTGAAGCAATCCTGCGCTTTTGCGGCCAGCTCCCAAAAAAGCAAGTTGAAAAATGGAGCTCAGGGGCACTGCAATTCACAAACCTGCAGAGTTTTAAATGATACCTCTCGTCCACAAATATATTAAGGGAAGGCAACGAAGAGGCTTTGAAAGCAAGGCAGAATTGCAGGAAACAGATTTCAGGAGGTAGATTCGAATCGCCTTGAAAGCACATGAAAAGCGGCAAAACGTGGACAATGATGCCCTTGGCCAAAAAGGGCGTATGAGTTTTTTCCTGAATATATTCAGGAAAAAACGCATACGCCCTTTTTTGCCAACCAAGCAACCTGGAAAGGCCAATCAGCGCTCCAAAGAAGTCTCGCTTCCCAGCGGGCAAAAGGGCCATGCGGAAAAAAGTGTCCAAACCAGAAATGCAGGACCGGCCATGGAGAAATGGGAGCCTTGCTACGCTGATGGGTGGGATGTAAATTGCCAACAG
The DNA here is from genome assembly GCF_949987535.1 of Balaenoptera acutorostrata. Classification (NCBI taxonomy): domain Eukaryota; kingdom Metazoa; phylum Chordata; class Mammalia; order Artiodactyla; family Balaenopteridae; genus Balaenoptera; species Balaenoptera acutorostrata. Next base: position 140,514 of record NW_026646056.1, read on the forward strand.
CCACTCTGGAGAAGTGTACGGTGTGTTCTGAAACATCTAAAAAACACAGCTTGGAGAGCATAGGGCATTTCCACTCATGGGCGTATAAATTGGGAAAACTAAAAATCAGCAAGACACAGGCACCCCAAAGTTTAGGGCTGCTCTGTTGACAAGAACACCCACTTCATTACACCTTAAATATCCTAGGAAAGAGAAAAATGGATAAAGAAGTTGTGGTCCTCATGTACAATGGAATATCACTCAGCCATGAAATCCACGTCATAAGGCTAGTAGCAGCACGATGAGTGGATTTAGGTACGAAGATTCTAAGTGAAATAAGTCACACAGAAAAAGACACTTATCATAAGATATCACTTAGAGAGGGAATGTAAAAACCGCTACACTTGAACTGAATTCCAAAACAGAACAGAGTCACACGTTTAGGAAACACACTATGGCTGCTGAACGGGAAAGGTGAGGTGGGGTGATGCATAAAACAAGGGTTTCAAATTAGCTCCGATACCGTTCCATAAACCCAATATGTAAGAGACAAGACCTATTCCTTTTTCAGTGAACTGGACTCAACACCCCCTATTCACCGCACAAGAATATATCTGACTAGGAAGAATCTTCAAACCTATGTATTGATATCTCTCCGTAAGTGAGTCAAGGGGGTGTAAAGCGGCATAAACACAGCCGTGAAAAGCAGCTAAACCCCATTATAAAAATAAATTACTTTTCAAAACCCGTGAAACAAAGACAGTGAAAGAGAGAGAAATTCTTACAAAATTCGTTCAGGGGCTGTGATGCAACCTGGATTGACCATATCTAGACCCACAGCTGATTGAGACATAAGGGTGGACACTCTTGGGGCTGAGAGGTTCGGTGAGGTTGGGTGAGCCAACGCAGACCCTTTCAAGTAATACTGCATGGTACCCATCCCATGGGTCCCAAATCTCCAGGTTCAAGGGCATCTTCCTACGTCGAAAACAGGCATGAGAAACCCAGAAGATGCTACACCGTGTGATCGGGAAAGGTTTCTAAAACGCACCTCATTTCTCATCTCCTTTGCTCGGGTTCGCCATTCCAGCCGATTTACTAGCCATCTCCCTCCTTGGAGAATCAGCACCTTTAACCTCCTGTTCCGTACAGGTTGCAATTTGTCCTGAGGATGAAGGGGAAGAGGGGGAACCAATGAGAGACTAGCTCTAGGTGTTGGGACAGGCACAGGTCACTCTATTTTCCCATCAGGAAGAAGAATTAAGCACAAGCTCAGCCTGCCACCCAGAACCAGAAGAGGGCCTGAAGCAATCCTGCGCTTTGGCGGCCATCTCCCAAAAAAGCAAGTTGAAAAATGGAGCTCAGGGGCACTGCAATTCACAAACCTGCAGAGTTTTAAATGATACCTCTCGTCCACAAATATATTAAGGGAAGGCAACGAAGAGGCTTTGAAAGCAAGGCAGAATTGCAGGAAACAGATTTCAGGAGGTAGATTCGAATCGCCTTGAAAGCACATGAAAAGCGGCAAAACGTGGACAATGATGCCCTTGGCCAAAAAGGGCGTATGCGTTTTTCCTGATTATATTCAGGAAAAAACGCATACGCCCTTTTTGGCCAACCAAGCAACCTGGAAAGGCCAATCAGCGCTCCAAAGAAGTCTCGCTTCCCAGTGGGCAAAAGGGCCATGCGGAAAAAAGTGTCCAAACCAGAAATGCAGGACCGGCCATGGAGAAATGGGAGCCTTGCTACGCTGACGGGTGGGATGTAAATTGCCAACAGCCACTCTGGAGAAGTGTACGGTGTGTTCTGAAACATCTAAAAAACACAGCTTGGAGAGCATAGGGCACTTCCACTCATGGGCGTATAAATTGGGAAAACTAAAAATCAGCAAGACACAGGCACCCCAAAGTTTAGGGCTGCTCTGTTGACAAGAACCCCCACTTCATTACACCTTAAATATCCTAGGAAAGAGAAAAATGGATAAAGAAGTTGGGGTCCTCATGTACAATGGAATATCACTCAGCCATGAAATCCACGTCATAAGGCTAGTAGCAGCACGATGAGTGGATTTAGGTACGACGATTCTAAGTGAAATAAGTCACACAGAAAAGACACTTATCATTAGATATCACTTAGAGAGGGAATGTAAAAACCGCTACACTTGAACTGAATTGCAAAACAGAACAGAGTCACACGTTTAGGAAACACACTATGGCTGCTGAACGGGAAAGGTGAGGTGGGGTGATGCATAAAACAAGGGTTTCAAATTAGCTCCGATACCGTTCCATAAACCCAATATGTAAGAGACAAGACCTATTCCTTTTTCAGTGAACTGGACTCAACACCCCCTATTCACCGCACAAGAATATATCTGACTAGTAAGAATCTTCAAACCTATGTATTGATATCTCTCTGTAAGTGAGTCAAGGGGGTGTAAAGCGGCATAAACACAGCCGTGAAAAGCAGCTAAACCCCATTATAAAAATAAATTACTTTTCAAAACCCATGAAACAAAGACAGTGAAAGAGAGAGAAATTCTTACAAAATTCGTTCAGGGGCTGTGATGCAACCTGGATTGACCATATCTAGACCCACAGCTGATTGAGACATAAGGGTGGACACTCTTGGGGCTGAGAGGTTCGGTGAGGTTGGGTGAGCCAACGCAGACCCTTTCAAGTAATACTGCATGGTACCCATCCCATGGGTCCCAAATCTCCAGGTTCAAGGGCATCTTCCTACGTCGAAAACAGGCATGAGAAACCCAGAAGATGGTACACCGTGTGATCGGGAAAGGTTTCTAAAACGCACCTCATTTCTCATCTCCTTTGCTCGGGTTCGCCATTCCAGCCGATTTACTAGCCGTCTCCCTCCTTGGAGAATCAGCACCTTTAACCTCCTGTTCCGTACAGGTTGCAATTTGTCCTGAGGATGAACGGGAAGAGGGGGAACCAATGAGAGACTAGCTCTAGGTGTTGGGACAGGCACAGGTCACTCTATTTTCCCATCAGGAAGAAGAATTAAGCACAAGCTCAGCCTGCCCCCCAGAACCAGAAGAGGGCCTGAAGCAATCCTGCGCTTTTGCGGCCAGCTCCCAAAAAAGCGAGTTGAAAAATGGAGCTCAGGGGCACTGCAATTCACAAACCTGCACAGTTTTAAATGATACCTCTCGTCCACAAATATACTAAGGGAAGGCAACGAAGAGGATTTGAAAGCAAGGCAGAATTGCAGGAAACAGATTTCAGGAGGTAGATTCGAATCGCCTTGAAAGCACATGAAAAGCGGCAAAACGTGGACAATGATGCCCTTGGCCAAAAAGGGCGTATGCGTTTTTTCCTGAATATATTCAGGAAAAAACGCATACGCCCTTTTTGGCCAACCAAGCAACCTGGAAAGGCCAATCAGCGCTCCAAAGAAGTCTCGCTTCCCAGCGGGCAAAAGGGCCATGCGGAAAAAAAGTGTCCAAACCAGAAATGCAGGACCGGCCATGGAGAAATGGGAGCCTTGCTACGCTGATGGGTGGGATGTAAATTGCCAACAGCCACTCTGGAGAAGTGTACGGTGTATTCTGAAACATCTAAAAAACACAGCTTGGAGAGCATAGGGCACTTCCACTCATGGGCGTATAAATTGGGAAAACTAAAAATCAGCAAGACACAGGCACCCCAAAGTTTAGGGCTGCTCTGTTGACAAGAACCCCCACTTCATTACACCTTAAATATCCTAGGAAAGAGAAAAATGGATAAAGAAGTTGTGGTCCTCATGTACAATGGAATATCACTCAGCCATGAAATCAACGTCATAAGGCTAGTAGCAGCACGATGAGTGGATTTAGGTACGAAGATTCTAAGTGAAATAAGTCACACAGAAAAAGACACTTATCATAAGATATCACTTAGAGAGGGAATGTAAAAACCGCTACACTTGAACTGAATTGCAAAACAGAACAGAGTCACACGTTTAGGAAACACACTATGGCTGCTGAACGGGAAAGGTGAGGTGGGGTGATGCATAAAACAAGGGTTTCAAATTAGCTCCGATACCGTTCCATAAACCCAATATGTAAGAGACAAGACCTATTCCTTTTTCAGTGAACTGGACTCAACACCCCCTATTCACCGCACAAGAATATATCTGACTAGTAAGAATCTTCAAACCTATGTATTGATATCTCTCCGTAAGTGAGTCAAGGGGGTGTAAAGCGGCATAAACACAGCCGTGAAAAGCAGCTAAACCCCATTATAAAAATAAATTACTTTTCAAAACCCGTGAAACAAAGACAGTGAAAGAGAGAGAAATTCTTACAAAATTCGTTCAGGGGCTGTGATGCAACCTGGATTGACCATATCTAGACCCACAGCTGATTGAGACATAAGGGTGGACACTCTTGGGGCTGAGAGGTTCGGTGAGGTTGGGTGAGCCAACGCAGACCCTTTCAAGTAATACTGCATGGTACCCATCCCATGGGTCCCAAATCTCCAGGTTCAAGGGCATCTTCCTACGTCGAAAACAGGCATGAGAAACCCAGAAGATGGTTCACCGTGTGATCGGGAAAGGTTTCTAAAACGCACCTCATTTCTCATCTCCTTTGCTCGGGTTCGCCATTCCAGCCGATTTACTAGCCATCTCCCTCCTTGGAGAATCAGCACCTTTAACCTCCTGTTCCGTACAGGTTGCAATTTGTCCTGAGGATGAACGGGAAGAGGGGGAACCAATGAGAGACTAGCTCTAGGTGTTGGGACAGGCACAGGTCACTCTATTTTCCCATCAGGAAGAAGAATTAAGCACAAGCTCAGCCTGCCCCCCAGAACCAGAAGAGGGCCTGAAGCAATCCTGCGCTTTTGCGGCCAGCTCCCAAAAAAGCGAGTTGAAAAATGGAGCTCAGGGGCACTGCAATTCACAAACCTGCACAGTTTTAAATGATACCTCTCGTCCACAAATATACTAAGGGAAGGCAACGAAGAGGCTTTGAAAGCAAGGCAGAATTGCAGGAAACAGATTTCAGGAGGTAGATTCGAATCGCCTTGAAAGCACATGAAAAGCGGCAAAACGTGGACAATGATGCCCTTGGCCAAAAAGGGCGTATGCGTTTTTTCCTGAATATATTCAGGAAAAAACGCATACGCCCTTTTTGGCCAACCAAGCAACCTGGAAAGGCCAATCAGCGCTCCAAAGAAGTCTCGCTTCCCAGCGGGCAAAAGGGCCATGCGGAAAAAAGTGTCCAAACCAGAAATGCAGGACCGGCCATGGAGAAATGGGAGCCTTGCTACGCTGATGGGTGGGATGTAAATTGCCAACAGCCACTCTGGAGAAGTGTACGGTGTGTTCTGAAACATCTAAAAAACACAGCTTGGAGAGCATAGGGCACTTCCACTCATGGGCGTATAAATTGGGAAAACTAAAAATCAGCAAGACACAGGCACCCCAAAGTTTAGGGCTGCTCTGTTGACAAGAACCCCCACTTCATTACACCTTAAATATCCTAGGAAAGAGAAAAATGGATAAAGAAGTTGGGGTCCTCATGTACAATGGAATATCACTCAGCCATGAAATCAACGTCATAAGGCTAGTAGCAGCACGATGAGTGGATTTAGGTACGAAGATTCTAAGTGAAATAAGTCACACAGAAAAAGACACTTATCATAAGATATCACTTAGAGAGGGAATGTAAAAACCGCTACACTTGAACTGAATTGCAAAACAGAACAGAGTCACACGTTTAGGAAACACACTATGGCTGCTGAACGGGAAAGGTGAGGTGGGGTGATGCATAAAACAAGGGTTTCAAATTAGCTCCGATACCGTTCCATAAACCCAATATGTAAGAGACAAGACCTATTCTTTTTCAGTGAACTGGACTCAACACCCCCTATTCACCGCACAAGAATATATCTGACTAGTAAGAATCTTCAAACCTATGTATTGATATCTCTCCGTAAGTGAGTCAAGGGGGTGTAAAGCAGCATAAACACAGCCGTGAAAAGCAGCTAAACCCCAATATAAAAATAAATTACTTTTCAAAACCCGTGAAACAAAGACAGTGAAAGAGAGAGAAATTCTTACAAAATTCGTTCAGGGGCTGTGATGCAACCTGGATTGACCATATCTAGACCCACAGCTGATTGAGACATAAGGGTGGACACTCTTGGGGCTGAGAGGTTCGGTGAGGTTGGGTGAGCCAACGCAGACCCTTTCAAGTAATACTGCATGGTACCCATCCCATGGGTCCCAAATCTCCAGGTTCAAGGGCATCTTCCTACGTCGAAAACAGGCATGAGAAACCCAGAAGGTGGTACACCGTGTGATCGGGAAAGGTTTCTAAAACGCACCTCATTTCTCAACTCCTTTGCTCGGGTTCGCCATTCCAGCCGATTTACTAGCCGTCTCCCTCCTTGGAGAATCAGCACCTTTAACCTCCTGTTCCGTACAGGTTGCAATTTGTCCTGAGGATGAACGGGAAGAGGGGGAACCAATGAGAGACTAGCTCTAGGTGTTGGGACAGGCACAGGTCACTCTATTTTCCCATCAGGAAGAAGAATTAAGCACAAGCTCAGCCTGCCTCCCAGAACCAGAAGAGGGCCTGAAGCAATCCTGCGCTTTTGCGGCCAGCTCCCAAAAAAGCGAGTTGAAAAATGGAGCTCAGGGGCACTGCAATTCACAAACCTGCACAGTTTTAAATGATACCTCTCGTCCACAAATATACTAAGGGAAGGCAACGAAGAGGCTTTGAAAGCAAGGCAGAATTGCAGGAAACAGATTTCAGGAGGTAGATTCGAATCGCCTTGAAAGCACATGAAAAGCGGCAAAACGTGGACAATGATGCCCTTGGCCAAAAAGGGCGTATGCGTTTTTTCCTGAATATATTCAGGAAAAAACGCATACGCCCTTTTTGGCCAACCAAGCAACCTGGAAAGGCCAATCATCGCTCCAGAGAAGTCTCGCTTCCCAGCGGGCAAAAGGGCCATGCGGAAAAAAGTGTCCAAACCAGAAATGCAGGACCGGCCATGGAGAAATGGGAGCCTTGCTACGCTGATGGGTGGGATATAAATTGCCAACAGCCACTCTGGAGAAGTGTACGGTGTGTTCTGAAACATCTAAAAAACACAGCTTGGAGAGCATAGGGCACTTCCACTCATGGGCGTATAAATTGGGAAAACTAAAAATCAGCAAGACACAGGCACCCCAAAGTTTAGGGCTGCTCTGTTGACAAGAACCCCCACTTCATTACACCTTAAATATCCTAGGAAAGAGAAAAATGGATAAAGAAGTTGGGGTCCTCATGTACAATGGAATATCACTCAGCCATGAAATCCACGTCATAAGGCTAGTAGCAGCACGATGAGTGGATTTAGGTACGACGATTCTAAGTGAAATAAGTCACACAGAAAAGACACTTATCATAAGATATCACTTAGGGAATGTAAAAACCGCTACACTTGAACTGAATTGCAAAACAGAACAGAGTCACACGTTTAGGAAACACACTATGGCTGCTGAACGGGAAAGGTGAGGTGGGGTGATGCATAAAACAAGGGTTTCAAATTAGCTCCGATACCGTTCCATAAACCCAATATGTAAGAGACAAGACCTATTCCTTTTTCAGTGAACTGGACTCAACACCCCCTATTCACCGCAGAAGAATATATCTGACTAGTAAGAATCTTCAAACCTATGTATTGATATCTCTCTGTAAGTGAGTCAAGGGGTTGTAAAGCGGCATAAACACAGCCGTGAAAAGCAGCTAAACCCCATTATAAAAATAAATTACTTTTCAAAACCCGTGAAACAAAGACAGTGAAAGAGAGAGAAATTCTTACAAAATTCGTTCAGGGGCTGTGATGCAACCTGGATTGACCATATCTAGACCCACAGCTGATTGAGACATAAGGGTGGACACTCTTGGGGCTGAGAGGTTCGGTGAGGTTGGGTGAGCCAACGCAGACCCTTTCAAGTAATACTGCATGGTACCCATCCCATGGGTCCCAAATCTCCAGGTTCAAGGGCATCTTCCTACGTCGAAAACAGGCATGAGAAACCCAGAAGATGGTACACCGTGTGATCGGGAAAGGTTTCTAAAACGCACCTCATTTCTCATCTCCTTTGCTCGGGTTCGCCATTCCAGCCGATTTACTAGCCGTCTCCCTCCTTGGAGAATCAGCACCTTTAACCTCCTGTTCCGTACAGGTTGCAATTTGTCCTGAGGATGAACGGGAAGAGGGGGAACCAATGAGAGACTAGCTCTAGGTGTTGGGACAGGCACAGGTCACTCTATTTTCCCATCAGGAAGAAGAATTAAGCACAAGCTCAGCCTGCCCCCCAGAACCAGAAGAGGGCCTGAAGCAATCCTGCGCTTTTGCGGCCAGCTCCCAAAAAAGCGAGTTGAAAAATGGAGCTCAGGGGCACTGCAATTCACAAACCTGCACAGTTTTAAATGATACCTCTCGTCCACAAATATACTAACGGAAGGCAACGAAGAGGCTTTGAAAGCAAGGCAGAATTGCAGGAAACAGATTTCAGGAGGTAGATTCGAATCGCCTTGAAAGCACATGAAAAGCGGCAAAACGTGGACAATGATGCCCTTGGCCAAAAAGGGCGTATGCGTTTTTTCCTGAATATATTCAGGAAAAAACGCATACGCCCTTTTTGGCCAACCAAGCAACCTGGAAAGGCCAATCAGCGCTCCAAAGAAGTCTCGCTTCCCAGCGGGCAAAAGGGCCATGCGGAAAAAAGTGTCCAAACCAGAAATGCAGGACCGGCCATGGAGAAATGGGAGCCTTGCTACGCTGATGGGTGGGATGTAAATTGCCAACAGCCACTCTAGAGAAGTGTACGGTGTGTTCTGAAACATCTAAAAAACACAGCTTGGAGAGCATAGGGCACTTCCACTCATGGGCGTATAAATTGGGAAAACTAAAAATCAGCAAGACACAGGCACCCCAAAGTTTAGGGCTGCTCTGTTGACAAGAACCCCCACTTCATTACACCTTAAATATCCTAGGAAAGAGAAAAATGGATAAAGAAGTTGGGGTCCTCATGTACAATGGAATATCACTCAGCCATGAAATCAACGTCATAAGGCTAGTAGCAGCACGATGAGTGGATTTAGGTACGAAGATTCTAAGTGAAATAAGTCACACAGAAAAAGACACTTATCATAAGATATCACTTCTAGAGGGAATGTAAAAACCGCTACACTTGAACTGAATTGCAAAACAGAACAGAGTCACACGTTTAGGAAACACACTATGGCTGCTGAACGGGAAAGGTGAGGTGGGGTGATGCATAAAACAAGGGTTTCAAATTAGCTCCGATACCGTTCCATAAACCCAATATGTAAGAGACAAGACCTATTCCTTTTTCAGTGAACTGGACTCAACACCCCCTATTCACCGCACAAGAATATATCTGACTAGTAAGAATCTTCAAACCTATGTATTGATATCTCTCCGTAAGTGAGTCAAGGGGGTGTAAAGCAGCATAAACACAGCCGTGAAAAGCAGCTAAACCCCAATATAAAAATAAATTACTTTTCAAAACCCGTGAAACAAAGACAGTGAAAGAGAGAGAAATTCTTACAAAATTCGTTCAGGGGCTGTGATGCAACCTGGATTGACCATATCTAGACCCACAGCTGATTGAGACATAAGGGTGGACACTCTTGGGGCTGAGAGGTTCGGTGAGGTTGGGTGAGCCAACGCAGACCCTTTCAAGTAATACTGCATGGTACCCATCCCATGGGTCCCAAATCTCCAGGTTCAAGGGCATCTTCCTACGTCGAAAACAGGCATGAGAAACCCAGAAGATGGTACACCGTGTGATCGGGAAAGGTTTCTAAAACGCACCTCATTTCTCATCTCCTTTGCTCGGGTTCGCCATTCCAGCCGATTTACTAGCCGTCTCCCTCCTTGGAGAATCAGCACCTTTAACCTCCTGTTCCGTACAGGTTGCAATTTGTCCTGAGGATGAACGGGAAGAGGGGGAACCAATGAGAGACTAGCTCTAGGTGTTGGGACAGGCACAGGTCACTCTATTTTCCCATCAGGAAGAAGAATTAAGCACAAGCTCAGCCTGCCCCCCAGAACCAGAAGAGGGCCTGAAGCAATCCTGCGCTTTTGCGGCCAGCTCCCAAAAAAGCGAGTTGAAAAATGGAGCTCAGGGGCACTGCAATTCACAAACCTGCACAGTTTTAAATGATACCTCTCGTCCACAAATATACTAAGGGAAGGCAACGAAGAGGCTTTGAAAGCAAGGCAGAATTGCAGGAAACAGATTTCAGGAGGTAGATTCGAATCGCCTTGAAAGCACATGAAAAGCGGCAAAACGTGGACAATGATGCCCTTGGCCAAAAAGGGCGTATGCGTTTTTTCCTGAATATATTCAGGAAAAAACGCATACGCCCTTTTTGGCCAACCAAGCAACCTGGAAAGGCCAATCAGCGCTCCAGAGAAGTCTCGCTTCCCAGCGGGCAAAAGGGCCATGCGGAAAAAAGTGTCCAAACCAGAAATGCAGGACCGGCCATGGAGAAATGGGAGCCTTGCTACGCTGATGGGTGGGATGTAAATTGCCAACAGCCACTCTGGAGAAGTGTACGGTGTGTTCTGAAACATCTAAAAAACACAGCTTGGAGAGCATAGGGCACTTCCACTCATGGGCGTATAAATTGGGAAAACTAAAAATCAGCAAGACACAGGCACCCCAAAGTTTAGGGCTGCTCTGTTGACAAGAACCCCCACTTCATTACACCTTAAATATCCTAGAAAAGAGAAAAATGGATAAAGAAGTTGGGGTCCTCATGTACAATGGAATATCACTCAGCCATGAAATCCACGTCATAAGGCTAGTAGCAGCACGATGAGTGGATTTAGGTACGACGATTCTAAGTGAAATAAGTCACACAGAAAAGACACTTATCATAAGATATCACTTAGAGAGGGAATGTAAAAACCGCTACACTTGAACTGAATTGCAAAACAGAACAGAGTCACACGTTTAGGAAACACACTATGGCTGCTGAACGGGAAAGGTGAGGTGGGGTGATGCATAAAACAAGGGTTTCAAATTAGCTCCGATACCGTTCCATAAACCCAATATGTAAGAGACAAGACCTATTCCTTTTTCAGTGAACTGGACTCAACACCCCCTATTCACCCCACAAGAATATATCTGACTAGTAAGAATCTTCAAACCTATGTATTGATATCTCTCCGTAAGTGAGTCAAGGGGGTGTAAAGCGGCATAAACACAGCCGTGAAAAGCAGCTAAACCCCAATATAAAAATAAATTACTTTTCAAAACCCGTGAAACAAAGACAGTGAAAGAGAGAGAAATTCTTACAAAATTCGTTCAGGGGCTGTGATGCAACCTGGATTGACCATATCTAGACCCACAGCTGATTGAGACATAAGGGTGGACACTCTTGGGGCTGAGAGGTTCGGTGAGGTTGGGTGAGCCAACGCAGACCCTTTCAAGTAATACTGCATGGTACCCATCCCATGGGTCCCAAATCTCCAGGTTCAAGGGCATCTTCCTACGTCGAAAACAGGCATGAGAAACCCAGAAGATGGTACACCGTGTGATCGGGAAAGGTTTCTAAAACGCACCTCATTTCTCATCTCCTTTGCTCGGGTTCGCCATTCCAGCCGATTTACTAGCCGTCTCCCTCCTTGGAGAATCAGCACCTTTAACCTCCTGTTCCGTACAGGTTGCAATTTGTCCTGAGGATGAACGGGAAGAGGGGGAACCAATGAGAGACTAGCTCTAGGTGTTGGGACAGGCACAGGTCACTCTATTTTCCCATCAGGAAGAAGAATTAAGCACAAGCTCAGCCTGCCCCCCAGAACCAGAAGAGGGCCTGAAGCAATCCTGCGCTTTTGCGGCCAGCTCCCAAAAAAGCGAGTTGAAAAATGGAGCTCAGGGGCACTGCAATTCACAAACCTGCACAGTTTTAAATGATACCTCTCGTCCACAAATATACTAACGGAAGGCAACGAAGAGGCTTTGAAAGCAAGGCAGAATTGCAGGAAACAGATTTCAGGAGGTAGATTCGAATCGCCTTGAAAGCACATGAAAAGCGGCAAAACGTGGACAATGATGCCCTTGGCCAAAAAGGGCGTATGCGTTTTTTCCTGAATATATTCAGGAAAAAACGCATACGCCATTTTTGGCCAACCAAGCAACCTGGAAAGGCCAATCAGCGCTCCAAAGAAGTCTCGCTTCCCAGCGGGCAAAAGGGCCATGCGGAAAAAAGTGTCCAAACCAGAAATGCAGGACCGGCCATGGAGAAATGGGAGCCTTGCTACGCTGATGGGTGGGATGTAAATTGGCAACAGCCACTCTGGAGAAGTGTACGGTGTGTTCTGAAACATCTAAAAAACACAGCTTGGAGAGCATAGGGCACTTCCACTCATGGGCGTATAAATTGGGAAAACTAAAAATCAGCAAGACACAGGCACCCCAAAGTTTAGGGCTGCTCTGTTGACAAGAACCCCCACTTCATTACACCTTAAATATCCTAGGAAAGAGAAAAATGGATAAAGAAGTTGGGGTCCTCATGTACAATGGAATATCACTCAGCCATGAAATCCACGTCATAAGGCTAGTAGCAGCACGATGAGTGGATTTAGGTACGACGATTCTAAGTGAAATAAGTCACACAGAAAAGACACTTATCATAAGATATCACTTAGAGAGGGAATGTACAAACCGCTACACTTGAACTGAATTGCAAAACAGAACAGAGTCACACGTTTAGGAAACACACTATGGCTGCTGAACGGGAAAGGTGAGGTGGGGTGATGCATAAAACAAGGGTTTCAAATTAGCTCCGATACCGTTCCATAAACCCAATATGTAAGAGACAAGACCTATTCCTTTTTCAGTGAACTGGACTCAACAGCCCCTATTCACCGCACAAGAATATATCTGACTAGTAAGAATCTTCAAACCTATGTATTGATATCTCTCTGTAAGTGAGTCAAGGGGGTGGAAAGCGGCATAAACACAGCCGTGAAAAGCAGCTAAACCCCATTATAAAAATAAATTACTTTTCAAAACCCGTGAAACAAAGGCAGTGAAAGAGAGAGAAATTCTTACAAAATTCGTTCAGGGGCTGTGATGCAACCTGGATTGACCATATCTAGACCCACAGCTGATTGAGACATAAGGGTGGACACTCTTGGGGCTGAGAGGTTCGGTGAGGTTGGGTGAGCCAACGCAGACCCTTTCAAGTAATACTGCATGGTACCCATCCCATGGGTCCCAAATCTCCAGGTTCAAGGGCATCTTCCTACGTCGAAAACAGGCATGAGAAACCCAGAAGATGGTACACCGTGTGATCGGGAAAGGTTTCTAAAACGCACCTCATTTCTCATCTCCTTTGCTCGGGTTCGCCATTCCAGCCGATTTACTAGCCATCTCCCTCCTTGGAGAATCAGCACCTTTAACCTCCTGTTCCGTACAGGTTGCAATTTGTCCTGAGGATGAAGGGGAAGAGGGGGAACCAATGAGAGACTAGCTCTAGGTGTTGGGACAGGCACAGGTCACTCTATTTTCCCATCAGGAAGAAGAATTAAGCACAAGCTCAGCCTGCCCCCCAGAACCAGAAGAGGGCCTGAAGCAATCCTGCGCTTTGGCGGCCAGCTCCCAAAAAAGCGAGTTGAAAAATGGAGCTCAGGGGCACTGCAATTCACAAACCTGCAGAGTTTTAAATGATACCTCTCGTCCACAAATATACTAAGGGAAGGCAACGAAGAGGCTTTGAAAGCAAGGCAGAATTGCAGGAAACAGATTTCAGGAGGTAGATTCGAATCGCCTTGAAAGCACATGAAAAGCGGCAAAACGTGGACAATGATGCCCTTGGCCAAAAAGGGCGTATGCGTTTTTTCCTGAATATATTCAGGAAAAAACGCATACGCCCTTTTTGGCCAACCAAGCAACCTGGAAAGGCCAATCAGCGCTCCAAAGAAGTCTCGCTTCCCAGCGGGCAAAAGGGCCATGCGGAAAAAAGTGTCCAAACCAGAAATGCAGGACCGGCCATGGAGAAATGGGAGCCTTGCTACGCTGATGGGTGGGATGTAAATTGCCAACAGCCACTCTGGAGAAGTGTACGGTGTGTTCTGAAACATCTAAAAAACACAGCTTGGAGAGCATAGGGCACTTCCACTCATGGGCGTATAAATTGGGAAAACTAAAAATCAGCAAGACACAGGCACCCCAAAGTTTAGGGCTGCTCTGTTGACAAGAACCCCCACTTCATTACACCTTAAATATCCTAGGAAAGAGAAAAATGGATAAAGAAGTTGGGGTCCTCATGTACAATGGAATATCACTCAGCCATGAAATCCACGTCATAAGGCTAGTAGCAGCACGATGAGTGGATTTAGGTACGACGATTCTAAGTGAAATAAGTCACACAGAAAAGACACTTATCATAAGATATCACTTAGAGAGGGAATGTAAAAACCGCTACACTTGAACTGAATTGCAAAACAGAACAGAGTCACACGTTTAGGAAACACACTATGGCTGCTGAACGGGAAAGGTGAGGTGGGGTGATGCATAAAACAAGGGTTTCAAATTAGCTCCGATACCGTTCCATAAACCCAATATGTAAGAGACAAGACCTATTCCTTTTTCAGTGAACTGGACTCAACACCCCCTATTCACCGCACAAGAATATATCTGACTAGTAAGAATCTTCAAACCTATGTATTGATATCTCTCCGTAAGTGAGTCAAGGGGGTGTAAAGCGGCATAAACACAGCCGTGAAAAGCAGCTAAACCCCAATATAAAAATAAATTACTTTTCAAAACCCGTGAAACAAAGACAGTGAAAGAGAGAGAAATTCTTACAAAATTCGTTCAGAGGCTGTGATGCAACCTGGATTGACCATATCTAGACCCACAGCTGATTGAGACATAAGGGTGGACACTCTTGGGGCTGAGAGGTTCGGTGAGGTTGGGTGAGCCAACGCAGACCCTTTCAAGTAATACTGCATGGTACCCATCCCATGGGTCCCAAATCTCCAGGTTCAAGGGCATCTTCCTACGTCGAAAACAGGCATGAGAAACCCAGAAGATGGTACACCGTGTGATCGGGAAAGGTTTCTAAAACGCACCTCATTTCTCATCTCCTTTGCTCAGGTTCGCCATTCCAGCCGATTTACTAGCCGTCTCCCTCCTTGGAGAATCAGCACCTTTAACCTCCTGTTCCGTACAGGTTGCAATTTGTCCTGAGGATGAACGGGAAGAGGGGGAACCAATGAGAGACTAGCTCTAGGTGTTGGGACAGGCACAGGTCACTCTATTTTCCCATCAGGAAGAAGAATTAAGCACAAGCTCAGCCTGCCTCCCAGAACCAGAAGAGGGCCTGAAGCAATCCTGCGCTTTTGCGGCCAGCTCCCAAAAAAGCAAGTTGAAAAATGGAGCTCAGGGGCACTGCAATTCACAAACCTGCAGAGTTTTAAATGATACCTCTCGTCCACAAATATATTAAGGGAAGGCAACGAAGAGGCTTTGAAAGCAAGGCAGAATTGCAGGAAACAGATTTCAGGAGGTAGATTCGAATCGCCTTGAAAGCACATGAAAAGCGGCAAAACGTGGACAATGATGCCCTTGGCCAAAAAGGGCGTATGCGTTTTTTCCTGAATATATTCAGGAAAAAACGCATACGCCCTTTTTGGCCAACCAAGCAACCTGGAAAGGCCAATCAGCGCTCCAAAGAAGTCTCGCTTCCCAGCGGGCAAAAGGGCCATGCGGAAAAAAGTGTCCAAACCAGAAATGCAGGACCGGCCATGGAGAAATGGGTGCCTTGCTACGCTGATGGGTGGGATGTAAATTGCCAACAGCCACTCTGGAGAAGTGTACGGTGTGTTCTGAAACATCTAAAAAACACAGCTTGGAGAGCATAGGGCACTTCCACTCATGGGCGTATAAATTGGGAAAACTAAAAATCAGCAAGACACAGGCACCCCAAAGTTTAGGGCTGCTCTGTGGACAAGAACCCCCACTTCATTACACCTTAAATATCCTAGGAAAGAGAAAAATGGATAAAGAAGTGGTGGTCCTCATGTACAATGGAATATCACTCAGCCATGAAATCCACGTCATAAGGCTAGTAGCAGCACGATGAGTGGATTTAGGTACGACGATTCTAAGTGAAATAAGTCACACAGAAAAGACACTTATCATAAGATATCACTTAGAGAGGGAATGTAAAAACCGCTACACTTGAACTGAATTGCAAAACAGAACAGAGTCACACGTTTAGGAAACACACTATGGCTGCTGAACGGGAAAGGTGAGGTGGGGTGATGCATAAAACAAGGGTTTCAAATTAGCTCCGATACCGTTCCATAAACCCAATATGTAAGAGACAAGACCTATTCCTTTTTCAGTGAACTGGACTCAACACCCCCTATTCACCGCACAAGAATATATCTGACTAGTAAGAATCTTCAAACCTATGTATTGATATCTCTCCGTAAGTGAGTCAAGGGGGTGTAAAGTGGCATAAACACAGCCGTGAAAAGCAGCTAAACCCCATTATAAAAATAAATTACTTTTCAAAACCCGTGAAACAAAGACAGTGAAAGAGAGAGAAATTCTTACAAAATTCGTTCAGCGGCTGTGATGCAACCTGGATTGACCATATCTAGACCCACAGCTGATTGAGACATAAGGGTGGACACTCTTGGGGCTGAGAGGTTCGGTGAGGTTGGGTGAGCCAACGCAGACCCTTTCAAGTAATACTGCATGGTACCCATCCCATGGGTCCCAAATCTCCAGGTTCAAGGGCATCTTCCTACGTCGAAAACAGGCATGAGAAACCCAGAAGATGGTACACCGTGTGATCGGGAAAGGTTTCTAAAACGCACCTCATTTCTCATCTCCTTTGCTCAGGTTCGCCATTCCAGCCGATTTACTAGCCGTCTCCCTCCTTGGAGAATCAGCACCTTTAACCTCCTGTTCCGTACAGGTTGCAATTTGTCCTGAGGATGAATGGGAAGAGGGGGAACCAATGAGAGACTAGCTCTAGGTGTTGGGACAGGCACAGGTCACTCTATTTTCCCATCAGGAAGAAGAATTAAGCACAAGCTCAGCCTGCCTCCCAGAACCAGAAGAGGGCCTGAAGCAATCCTGCGCTTTTGCGGCCAGCTCCCAAAAAAGCAAGTTGAAAAATGGAGCTCAGGGGCACTGCAATTCACAAACCTGCAGAGTTTTAAATGATACCTCTCGTCCACAAATATATTAAGGGAAGGCAACGAAGAGGCTTTGAAAGCAAGGCAGAATTGCAGGAAACAGATTTCAGGAGGTAGATTCGAATCGCCTTGAAAGCACATGAAAAGCGGCAAAACGTGGACAATGATGCCCTTGGCCAAAAAGGGCGTATGCGTTTTTTCCTGAATATATTCAGGAAAAAACGCATACGCCCTTTTTGGCCAACCAAGCAACCTGGAAAGGCCAATCAGTGCTCCAAAGAAGTCTCGCTTCCCAGCGGGCAAAAGGGCCATGCGGAAAAAAGTGTCCAAACCAGAAATGCAGGACCGGCCATGGAGAAATGGGTGCCTTGCTACGCTGATGGGTGGGATGTAAATTGCCAACAGCCACTCTGGAGAAGTGTACGGTGTGTTCTGAAACATCTAAAAAACACAGCTTGGAGAGCATAGGGCACTTCCACTCATGGGCGTATAAATTGGGAAATCTAAAAATCAGCAAGACACAGGCACCCCAAAGTTTAGGGCTGCTCTGTTGACAAGAACCCCCACTTCATTACACCTTAAATATCCTAGGAAAGAGAAAAATGGATAAAGAAGTGGTGGTCCTCATGTACAATGGAATATCACTCAGCCATGAAATCCACGTCATAAGGCTAGTAGCAGCACGATGAGTGGATTTAGGTACGACGATTCTAAGTGAAATAAGTCACACAGAAAAGACACTTATCATAAGATATCACTTAGAGAGGGAATGTAAAAACCGCTACACTTGAACTGAATTGCAAAACAGAACAGAGTCACACGTTTAGGAAACACACTATGGCTGCTGAACGGGAAAGGTGAGGTGGGGTGATGCATAAAACAAGGGTTTCAAATTAGCTCCGATACCGTTCCATAAACCCAATATGTAAGAGACAAGACCTATTCCTTTTTCAGTGAACTGGACTAAACACCCCCTATTCACCGCACAAGAATATATCTGACTAGTAAGAATCTTCAAACCTATGTATTGATATCTCTCCGTAAGTGAGTCAAGGGG
Organism: Balaenoptera acutorostrata; assembly: GCF_949987535.1. Classification (NCBI taxonomy): domain Eukaryota; kingdom Metazoa; phylum Chordata; class Mammalia; order Artiodactyla; family Balaenopteridae; genus Balaenoptera; species Balaenoptera acutorostrata. Next base: position 158,745 of record NW_026646056.1, read on the forward strand.
GTGTAAAGCGGCATAAACACAGCCGTGAAAAGCAGCTAAACCCCATTATAAAAATAAATTACTTTTCAAAACCCGTGAAACAAAGACAGTGAAAGAGAGAGAAATTCTTACAAAATTCGTTCAGCGGCTGTGATGCAACCTGGATTGACCATATCTAGACCCACAGCTGATTGAGACATAAGGGTGGACACTCTTGGGGCTGAGAGGTTCGGTGAGGTTGGGTGACCCAACGCAGACCCTTTCAAGTAATACTGCATGGTACCCATCCCATGGGTCCCAAATCTCCAGGTTCAAGGGCATCTTCCTACGTCGAAAACAGGCATGAGAAACCCAGAAGATGGTACACCGTGTGATCGGGAAAGGTTTCTAAAACGCACCTCATTTCTCATCTCCTTTGCTCGGGTTCGCCATTCCAGCCGATTTACTAGCCATCTCCCTCCTTGGAGAATCAGCACCTTTAACCTCCTGTTCCGTACAGGTTGCAATTTGTCCTGAGGATGAACGGGAAGAGGGGGAACCAATGAGAGACTAGCTCTAGGTGTTGGGACAGGCACAGGTCACTCTATTTTCCCATCAGGAAGAAGAATTAAGCACAAGCTCAGCCTGCCCCCCAGAACCAGAAGAGGGCCTGAAGCAATCCTGCGCTTTTGCGGCCAGCTCACAAAAAAGCGAGTTGAAAAATGGAGCTCAGGGGCACTGCAATTCACAAACCTGCAGAGTATTAAATGATACCTCTCGTCCACAAATATATTAAGGGAAGGCAACGAAGAGGCTTTGAAAGCAAGGCAGAATTGCAGGAACCAGATTTCAAGAGGTAGATTCGAATCGCCTTGAAAGCACATGAAAAGCGGCAAAACGTGGACAATGATGCCCTTGGCCAAAAAGGGCGTATGCGTTTTTTCCTGAATATATTCAGGAAAAAACGCATACGCCCTTTTTGGCCAACCAAGCAACCTGGAAAGGCCAATCAGCGCTCCAAAGAAGTCTCGCTTCCCAGCGGGCAAAAGGGCCATGCGGAAAAAAGTGTCCAAACCAGAAATGCAGGACCGGCCATGGAGAAATGGGAGCCTTGCTACGCTGATGGGTGGGATGTAAATTGCCAACAGCCACTCTGGAGAAGTGTACGGTGTGTTCTGAAACATCAAAAAACACAGCTTGGAGAGCATAGGGCACTTCCACTCATGGGCGTATAAATTGGGAAAACTAAAAATCAGCAAGACACAGGCACCCCAAAGTTTAGGGCTGCTCTGTGGACAAGAACCCCCACTTCATTACACCTTAAATATCCTAGGAAAGAGAAAAATGGATAAAGAAGTGGTGGTCCTCATGTACAATGGAATATCACTCAGCCATGAAATCCACGTCATAAGGCTAGTAGCAGCACGATGAGTGGATTTAGGTACGACGATTCTAAGTGAAATAAGTCACACAGAAAAGACACTTATCATAAGATATCACTTAGAGGCGGAATGTAAAAACCGCTACACTTGAACTGAATTGCAAAACAGAACAGAGTCACACGTTTAGGAAACACACTATGGCTGCTGAACGGGAAAGGTGAGGTGGGGTGATGCATAAAACAAGGGTTTCAAATTAGCTCAGATACCGTTCCATAAACCCAATATGTAAGAGACAAGACCTATTCCTTTTTCAGTGAACTGGACTCAACACCCCCTATTCACCGCACAAGAATATATCTGACTAGTAAGAATCTTCAAACCTATGTATTGATATCTCTCCGTAAGTGAGTCAAGGGGGTGTAAAGCGGCATAAACACAGCCGTGAAAAGCAGCTAAACCCCATTATAAAAATAAATTACTTTTCAAAACCCGTGAAACAAAGACAGTGAAAGAGAGAGAAATTCTTACAAAATTCGTTCAGGGGCTGTGATGCAACCTGGATTGACCATATCTAGACCCACAGCTGATTGAGACATAAGGGTGGACACTCTTGGGGCTGAGAGGTTCGGTGAGGTTGGGTGAGCCAACGCAGACCCTTTCAAGTAATACTGCATGGTACCCATCCCATGGGTCCCAAATCTCCAGGTTCAAGGGCATCTTCCTACGTCGAAAACAGGCATGAGAAACCCAGAAGATGGTACACCGTGTGATCGGGAAAGGTTTCTAAAACGCACCTCATTTCTCATCTCCTTTGCTCAGGTTCGCCATTCCAGCCGATTTACTAGCCGTCTCCCTCCTTGGAGAATCAGCACCTTTAACCTCCTGTTCCGTACAGGTTGCAATTTGTCCTGAGGATGAACGGGAAGAGGGGGAACCAATGAGAGACTAGCTCTAGGTGTTGGGACAGGCACAGGTCACTCTATTTTCCCATCAGGAAGAAGAATTAAGCACAAGCTCAGCCTGCCCCCCAGAACCAGAAGAGGGCCTGAAGCAATCCTGCGCTTTTGCGGCCAGCTCCCAAAAAAGCGAGTTGAAAAATGGAGCTCAGGGGCACTGCAATTCACAAACCTGCAGAGTTTTAAATGATACCTCTCGTCCACAAATATATTAAGGGAAGGCAACGAAGAGGCTTTGAAAGCAAGGCAGAATTGCAGGAAACAGATTTCAGGAGGTAGATTCGAATCGCCTTGAAAGCACATGAAAAGCGGCAAAACGTGGACAATGATGCCCTTGGCCAAAAAGGGCGTATGCGTTTTTTCCTGAATATATTCAGGAAAAAACGCATACGCCCTTTTTGGCCAACCAAGCAACCTGGAAAGGCCAATCAGCGCTCCAAAGAAGTCTCGCTTCCCAGCGGGCAAAAGGGCCATGCGGAAAAAAGTGTCCAAACCAGAAATGCAGGACCGGCCATGGAGAAATGGGAGCCTTGCTACGCTGATGGGTGGGATGTAAATTGCCAACAGCCACTCTGGAGAAGTGTACGGTGTGTTCTGAAACATCTAAAAAACACAGCTTGGAGAGCATAGGGCACTTCCACTCATGGGCGTATAAATTGGGAAAACTAAAAATCAGCAAGACACAGGCACCCCAAAGTTTAGGGCTGCTCTGTGGACAAGAACCCCCACTTCATTACACCTTAAATATCCTAGGAAAGAGAAAAATGGATAAAGAAGTGGTGGTCCTCATGTACAATGGAATATCACTCAGCCATGAAATCCACGTCATAAGGCTAGTAGCAGCACGATGAGTGGATTTAGGTACGACGATTCTAAGTGAAATAAGTCACACAGAAAAAGACACTTATCATAAGATATCACTTCTAGAGGGAATGTAAAACCCGCTACACTTGAACTGACTTGCAAAACAGAACAGAGTCACACGTTTAGGAAACACACTATGGCTGCTGAACGGGAAAGGTGAGGTGGGGTGATGCATAAAACAAGGGTTTCAAATTAGCTCCGATACCGTTCCATAAACCCAATATGTAAGAGACAAGACCTATTCCTTTTTCAGTGAACTGGACTCAACACCCCCTATTCACCGCACAAGAATATATCTGACTAGTAAGAATCTTCAAACCTATGTATTGATATCTCTCCGTAAGTGAGTCAAGGGGGTGTAAAGCGGCATAAACACAGCCGTGAAAAGCAGCTAAACCCCATTATAAAAATAAATTACTTTTCAAAACCCGTGAAACAAAGACAGTGAAAGAGAGAGAAATTCTTACAAAATTCGTTCAGGGGCTGTGATGCAACCTGGATTGACCATATCTAGACCCACAGCTGATTGAGACATAAGGGTGGACACTCTTGGGGCTGAGAGGTTCGGTGAGGTTGGGTGAGCCAACGCAGACCCTTTCAAGTAATACTGCATGGTACCCATCCCATGGGTCCCAAATCTCCAGGTTCAAGGGCATCTTCCTACGTCGAAAACAGGCATGAGAAACCCAGAAGATGGTACACCATGTGATCGGGAAAGGTTTCTAAAACGCACCTCATTTCTCATCTCCTTTGCTCGGGTTCGCCATTCCAGCCGCTTTACTAGCCATCTCCCTCCTTGGAGAATCAGCACCTTTAACCTCCTGTTCCGTACAGGTTGCAATTTGTCCTGAGGATGAAGGGGAAGAGGGGGAACCAATGAGAGACTAGCTCTAGGTGTTGGGACAGGCACAGGTCACTCTATTTTCCCATCAGGAAGAAGAATTAAGCACAAGCTCAGCCTGCCCCCCAGAACCAGAAGAGGGCCTGAAGCAATCCTGCGCTTTGGCGGCCATCTCCCAAAAAAGCAAGTTGAAAAATGGAGCTCAGGGGCACTGCAATTCACAAACCTGCAGAGTTTTAAATGATACCTCTCGTCCACAAATATATTAAGGGAAGGCAACGAAGAGGCTTTGAAAGCAAGGCAGAATTGCAGGAAACAGATTTCAGGAGGTAGATTCGAATCGCCTTGAAAGCACATGAAAAGCGGCAAAACGTGGACAATGATGCCCTTGGCCAAAAAGGGCGTATGCGTTTTTTCCTGAATATATTCAGGAAAAAATGCATACGCCCTTTGTGGCCAACCAAGCAACCTGGAAAGGCCAATCAGCGCTCCAAAGAAGTCTCGCTTCCCAGCGGGCAAAAGGGCCATGCGGAAAAAAGTGTCCAAACCAGAAATGCAGGACCGGCCATGGAGAAATGGGAGCCTTGCTACGCTGATGGGTGGGATGTAAATTGCCAACAGCCACTCTGGAGAAGTGTACGGTGTGTTCTGAAACATCTAAAAAACACAGCTTGGAGAGCATAGGGCACTTCCACTCATGGGCGTATAAATTGGGAAAACTAAAAATCAGCAAGACACAGGCACCCCAAAGTTTAGGGCTGCTCTGTTGACAAGAACCCCCACTTCATTACACCTTAAATATCCTAGGAAAGAGAAAAATGGATAAAGAAGTTGGGGTCCTCATGTACAATGGAATATCACTCAGCCATGAAATCAACGTCATAAGGCTAGTAGCAGCACGATGAGTGGATTTAGGTACGAAGATTCTAAGTGAAATAAGTCACACAGAAAAAGACACTTATCATAAGATATCACTTAGAGAGGGAATGTAAAAACCGCTACACTTGAACTGAATTGCAAAACAGAACAGAGTCACACGTTTAGGAAACACACTATGGCTGCTGAACGGGAAAGGTGAGGTGGGGTGATGCATAAAATAAGGGTTTCAAATTAGCTCCGATACCGTTCCATAAACCCAATATGTAAGAGACAAGACCTATTCCTTTTTCAGTGAACTGGACTCAACACCCCCTATTCACCGCACAAGAATATATCTGACTAGTAAGAATCTTCAAACCTATGTATTGATATCTCTCTGTAAGTGAGTCAAGGGGGTGTAAAGCGGCATAAACACAGCCGTGAAAAGCAGCTAAACCCCATTATAAAAATAAATTACTTTTCAAAACCCGTGAAACAAAGACAGTGAAAGAGAGAAAAATTCTTACAAAATTCGTTCAGGGGCTGTGATGCAACCTGGATTGACCATATCTAGACCCACAGCTGATTGAGACATAAGGGTGGACACTCTTGGGGCTGAGAGGTTCGGTGAGGTTGGGTGAGCCAACGCAGACCCTTTCAAGTAATACTGCATGGTACCCATCCCATGGGTCCCAAATCTCCAGGTTCAAGGGCATCTTCCTACGTCGAAAACAGGCATGAGAAACCCAGAAGATGGTACACCGTGTGATCGGGAAAGGTTTCTAAAACGCACCTCATTTCTCATCTCCTTTGCTCGGGTTCGCCATTCCAGCCGATTTACTAGCCGTCTCCCTCCTTGGAGAATCAGCACCTTTAACCTCCTGTTCCGTACAGGTTGCAATTTGTCCTGAGGATGAACGGGAAGAGGGGGAAGCAATGAGAGACTAGCTCTAGGTGTTGGGACAGGCACAGGTCACTCTATTTTCCCATCAGGAAGAAGAATTAAGCACAAGCTCAGCCTGCCCCCCAGAACCAGAAGAGTGCCTGAAGCAATCCTGCGCTTTTGCGGCCAGCTCCCAAAAAAGCGAGTTGAAAAATGGAGCTCAGGGGCACTGCAATTCACAAACCTGCACAGTTTTAAATGATACCTCTCGTCCACAAATATACTAAGGGAAGGCAACGAAGAGGATTTGAAAGCAAGGCAGAATTGCAGGAAACAGATTTCAGGAGGTAGATTCGAATCGCCTTGAAAGCACATGAAAAGCGGCAAAACGTGGACAATGATGCCCTTGGCCAAAAAGGGCGTATGCGTTTTTTCCTGAATATATTCAGGAAAAAACGCATACGCCCTTTTTGGCCAACCAAGCAACCTGGAAAGGCCAATCAGCGCTCCAAAGAAGTCTCGCTTCCCAGCGGGCAAAAGGGCCATGCGGAAAAAAGTGTCCAAACCTGAAATGCAGGACCGGCCATGGAGAAATGGGAGCCTTGCTACGCTGATGGGTGGGATGTAAATTGCCAACAGCCACTCTGGAGAAGTGTACGGTGTGTTCTGAAACATCTAAAAAACACAGCTTGGAGAGCATAGGGCACTTCCACTCATGGGCGTATAAATTGGGAAAACTAAAAATCAGCAAGACACAGGCACCCCAAAGTTTAGGGCTGCTCTGTTGACAAGAACCCCCACTTCATTACACCTTAAATATCCTAGGAAAGAGAAAAATGGATAAAGAAGTTGGGGTCCTCATGTACAATGGAATATCACTCAGCCATGAAATCCACGTCATAAGGCTAGTAGCAGCACGATGAGTGGATTTAGGTACGACGATTCTAAGTGAAATAAGTCACACAGAAAAGACACTTATCATAAGATATCACTTAGAGAGGGAATGTAAAAACCGCTACACTTGAACTGAATTGCAAAACAGAACAGAGTCACACGTTTAGGAAACACACTATGGCTGCTGAACGGGAAAGGTGAGGTGGGGTGATGCATAAAACAAGGGTTTCAAATTAGCTCCGATACCGTTCCATAAACCCAATATGTAAGAGACAAGACCTATTCCTTTTTCAGTGAACTGGACTCAACACCCCCTATTCACCGCACAAGAATATATCTGACTAGTAAGAATCTTCAAACCTATGTATTGATATCTCTCCGTAAGTGAGTCAAGGGGGTGTAAAGCGGCATAAACCCAGCCGTGAAAAGCAGCTAAACCCCATTATAAAAATAAATTACTTTTCAAAACCCGTGAAACAAAGACAGTGAAAGAGAGAGAAATTCTTACAAAATTCGTTCAGGGGCTGTGATGCAACCTGGATTGACCATATCTAGACCCACAGCTGATTGAGACATAAGGGTGGACACTCTTGGGGCTGAGAGGTTCGGTGAGGTTGGGTGAGCCAACGCAGACCCTTTCAAGTAATACTGCATGGTACCCATCCCATGGGTCCCAAATCTCCAGGTTCAAAGGCATCTTCCTACGTCGAAAACAGGCATGAGAAACCCAGAAGATGGTACACCGTGTGATCGGGAAAGGTTTCTAAAACGCACCTCATTTCTCATCTCCTTTGCTCGGGTTCGCCATTCCAGCCGATTTACTAGCCGTCTCCCTCCTTGGAGAATCAGCACCTTTAACCTCCTGTTCCGTACAGGTTGCAATTTGTCCTGAGGATGAAGGGGAAGAGGGGGAACCAATGAGAGACTAGCTCTAGGTGTTGGGACAGGCACAGGTCACTCTATTTTCCCATCAGGAAGAAGAATTAAGCACAAGCTCAGCCTGCCTCCCAGAACCAGAAGAGGGCCTGAAGCAATCCTGCGCTTTTGCGGCCAGCTCCCAAAAAAGCGAGTTGAAAAATGGAGCTCAGGGGCACTGCAATTCACAAACCTGCAGAGTTTTAAATGATACCTCTCGTCCACAAATATATTAAGGGAAGGCAACGAAGAGGCTTTGAAAGCAAGGCAGAATTGCAGGAAACAGATTTCAGGAGGTAGATTCTTATCGCCTTGAAAGCACATGAAAAGCGGCAAAACGTGGACAATGATGCCCTTGGCCAAAAAGGGCGTATGCGTTTTTTCCTGAATATATTCAGGAAAAAACGCATACGCCCTTTTTGGCCAACCAAGCAACCTGGAAAGGCCAATCAGCGCTCCAAAGAAGTCTCGCTTCCCAGCGGGCAAAAGGGCCATGCGGAAAAAAGTGTCCAAACCAGAAATGCAGGACCGGCCATGGAGAAATGGGAGCCTTGCTACGCTGATGGGTGGGATGTAAATTGCCAACAGCCACTCTGGAGAAGTGTACGGTGTGTTCTGAAACATCTAAAAAACACAGCTTGGAGAGCATAGGGCACTTCCACTCATGGGCGTATAAATTGGGAAAACTAAAAATCAGCAAGACACAGGCACCCCAAAGTTTAGGGCTGCTCTGTTGACAAGAACCCCCACTTCATTACACCTTAAATATCCTAGGAAAGAGAAAAATGGATAAAGAAGTTGGGGTCCTCATGTACAATGGAATATCACTCAGCCATGAAATCCACGTCATAAGGCTAGTAGCAGCACGATGAGTGGATTTAGGTACGACGATTCTAAGTGAAATAAGTCACACAGAAAAGACACTTATCATTAGATATCACTTAGAGAGGGAATGTAAAAACCGCTACACTTGAACTGAATTGCAAAACAGAACAGAGTCACACGTTTAGGAAACACACTATGGCTGCTGAACGGGAAAGGTGAGGTGGGGTGATGCATAAAACAAGGGTTTCAAATTAGCTCCGATACCGTTCCATAAACCCAATATGTAAGAGACAAGACCTATTCCTTTTTCAGTGAACTGGACTCAACACCCCCTATTCACCGCACAAGAATATATCTGACTAGTAAGAATCTTCAAACCTATGTATTGATATCTCTCTGTAAGTGAGTCAAGGGGGTGTAAAGCGGCATAAACACAGCCGTGAAAAGCAGCTAAACCCCATTATAAAAATAAATTACTTTTCAAAACCCATGAAACAAAGACAGTGAAAGAGAGAGAAATTCTTACAAAATTCGTTCAGGGGCTGTGATGCAACCTGGATTGACCATATCTAGACCCACAGCTGATTGAGACATAAGGGTGGACACTCTTGGGGCTGAGAGGTTCGGTGAGGTTGGGTGAGCCAACGCAGACCCTTTCAAGTAATACTGCATGGTACCCATCCCATGGGTCCCAAATCTCCAGGTTCAAGGGCATCTTCCTACGTCGAAAACAGGCATGAGAAACCCAGAAGATGGTACACCGTGTGATCGGGAAAGGTTTCTAAAACGCACCTCATTTCTCATCTCCTTTGCTCGGGTTCGCCATTCCAGCCGATTTACTAGCCGTCTCCCTCCTTGGAGAATCAGCACCTTTAACCTCCTGTTCCGTACAGGTTGCAATTTGTCCTGAGGATGAACGGGAAGAGGGGGAACCAATGAGAGACTAGCTCTAGGTGTTGGGACAGGCACAGGTCACTCTATTTTCCCATCAGGAAGAAGAATTAAGCACAAGCTCAGCCTGCCTCCCAGAACCAGAAGAGGGCCTGAAGCAATCCTGCGCTTTTGCGGCCAGCTCCCAAAAAAGCAAGTTGAAAAATGGAGCTCAGGGGCACTGCAATTCACAAACCTGCAGAGTTTTAAATGATACCTCTCGTCCACAAATATATTAAGGGAAGGCAACGAAGAGGCTTTGAAAGCAAGGCAGAATTGCAGGAAACAGATTTCAGGAGGTAGATTCGAATCGCCTTGAAAGCACATGAAAAGCGGCAAAACGTGGACAATGATGCCCTTGGCCAAAAAGGGCGTATGAGTTTTTTCCTGAATATATTCAGGAAAAAACGCATACGCCCTTTTTTGCCAACCAAGCAACCTGGAAAGGCCAATCAGCGCTCCAAAGAAGTCTCGCTTCCCAGCGGGCAAAAGGGCCATGCGGAAAAAAGTGTCCAAACCAGAAATGCAGGACCGGCCATGGAGAAATGGGAGCCTTGCTACGCTGATGGGTGGGATGTAAATTGCCAACAGCCACTCTGGAGAAGTGTACGGTGTGTTCTGAAACATCTAAAAAACACAGCTTGGAGAGCATAGGGCATTTCCACTCATGGGCGTATAAATTGGGAAAACTAAAAATCAGCAAGACACAGGCACCCCAAAGTTTAGGGCTGCTCTGTTGACAAGAACACCCACTTCATTACACCTTAAATATCCTAGGAAAGAGAAAAATGGATAAAGAAGTTGTGGTCCTCATGTACAATGGAATATCACTCAGCCATGAAATCCACGTCATAAGGCTAGTAGCAGCACGATGAGTGGATTTAGGTACGAAGATTCTAAGTGAAATAAGTCACACAGAAAAAGACACTTATCATAAGATATCACTTAGAGAGGGAATGTAAAAACCGCTACACTTGAACTGAATTCCAAAACAGAACAGAGTCACACGTTTAGGAAACACACTATGGCTGCTGAACGGGAAAGGTGAGGTGGGGTGATGCATAAAACAAGGGTTTCAAATTAGCTCCGATACCGTTCCATAAACCCAATATGTAAGAGACAAGACCTATTCCTTTTTCAGTGAACTGGACTCAACACCCCCTATTCACCGCACAAGAATATATCTGACTAGGAAGAATCTTCAAACCTATGTATTGATATCTCTCCGTAAGTGAGTCAAGGGGGTGTAAAGCGGCATAAACACAGCCGTGAAAAGCAGCTAAACCCCATTATAAAAATAAATTACTTTTCAAAACCCGTGAAACAAAGACAGTGAAAGAGAGAGAAATTCTTACAAAATTCGTTCAGGGGCTGTGATGCAACCTGGATTGACCATATCTAGACCCACAGCTGATTGAGACATAAGGGTGGACACTCTTGGGGCTGAGAGGTTCGGTGAGGTTGGGTGAGCCAACGCAGACCCTTTCAAGTAATACTGCATGGTACCCATCCCATGGGTCCCAAATCTCCAGGTTCAAGGGCATCTTCCTACGTCGAAAACAGGCATGAGAAACCCAGAAGATGCTACACCGTGTGATCGGGAAAGGTTTCTAAAACGCACCTCATTTCTCATCTCCTTTGCTCGGGTTCGCCATTCCAGCCGATTTACTAGCCATCTCCCTCCTTGGAGAATCAGCACCTTTAACCTCCTGTTCCGTACAGGTTGCAATTTGTCCTGAGGATGAAGGGGAAGAGGGGGAACCAATGAGAGACTAGCTCTAGGTGTTGGGACAGGCACAGGTCACTCTATTTTCCCATCAGGAAGAAGAATTAAGCACAAGCTCAGCCTGCCACCCAGAACCAGAAGAGGGCCTGAAGCAATCCTGCGCTTTGGCGGCCATCTCCCAAAAAAGCAAGTTGAAAAATGGAGCTCAGGGGCACTGCAATTCACAAACCTGCAGAGTTTTAAATGATACCTCTCGTCCACAAATATATTAAGGGAAGGCAACGAAGAGGCTTTGAAAGCAAGGCAGAATTGCAGGAAACAGATTTCAGGAGGTAGATTCGAATCGCCTTGAAAGCACATGAAAAGCGGCAAAACGTGGACAATGATGCCCTTGGCCAAAAAGGGCGTATGCGTTTTTCCTGATTATATTCAGGAAAAAACGCATACGCCCTTTTTGGCCAACCAAGCAACCTGGAAAGGCCAATCAGCGCTCCAAAGAAGTCTCGCTTCCCAGTGGGCAAAAGGGCCATGCGGAAAAAAGTGTCCAAACCAGAAATGCAGGACCGGCCATGGAGAAATGGGAGCCTTGCTACGCTGATGGGTGGGATGTAAATTGCCAACAGCCACTCTGGAGAAGTGTACGGTGTGTTCTGAAACATCTAAAAAACACAGCTTGGAGAGCATAGGGCACTTCCACTCATGGGCGTATAAATTGGGAAAACTAAAAATCAGCAAGACACAGGCACCCCAAAGTTTAGGGCTGCTCTGTTGACAAGAACCCCCACTTCATTACACCTTAAATATCCTAGGAAAGAGAAAAATGGATAAAGAAGTTGGGGTCCTCATGTACAATGGAATATCACTCAGCCATGAAATCAACGTCATAAGGCTAGTAGCAGCACGATGAGTGGATTTAGGTACGACGATTCTAAGTGAAATAAGTCACACAGAAAAGACACTTATCATTAGATATCACTTAGAGAGGGAATGTAAAAACCGCTACACTTGAACTGAATTGCAAAACAGAACAGAGTCACACGTTTAGGAAACACACTATGGCTGCTGAACGGGAAAGGTGAGGTGGGGTGATGCATAAAACAAGGGTTTCAAAATAGCTCCGATACCGTTCCATAAACCCAATATGTAAGAGACAAGACCTATTCCTTTTTCAGTGAACTGGACTCAACACCCCCTATTCACCGCACAAGAATATATCTGACTAGTAAGAATCTTCAAACCTATGTATTGATATCTCTTTGTAAGTGAGTCAAGGGGGTGTAAAGCGGCATAAACACAGCCGTGAAAAGCAGCTAAACCCCATTATAAAAATAAATTACTTTTCAAAACCCATGAAACAAAGACAGTGAAAGAGAGAGAAATTCTTACAAAATTCGTTCAGGGGCTGTGATGCAACCTGGATTGACCATATCTAGACCCACAGCTGATTGAGACATAAGGGTGGACACTCTTGGGGCTGAGAGGTTCGGTGAGGTTGGGTGAGCCAACGCAGACCCTTTCAAGTAATACTGCATGGTACCCATCCCATGGGTCCCAAATCTCCAGGTTCAAGGGCATCTTCCTACGTCGAAAACAGGCATGAGAAACCCAGAAGATGGTACACCGTGTGATCGGGAAAGGTTTCTAAAACGCACCTCATTTCTCATCTCCTTTGCTCGGGTTCGCCATTCCAGCCGATTTACTAGCCGTCTCCCTCCTTGGAGAATCAGCACCTTTAACCTCCTGTTCCGTACAGGTTGCAATTTGTCCTGAGGATGAACGGGAAGAGGGGGAACCAATGAGAGACTAGCTCTAGGTGTTGGGACAGGCACAGGTCACTCTATTTTCCCATCAGGAAGAAGAATTAAGCACAAGCTCAGCCTGCCCCCCAGAACCAGAAGAGGGCCTGAAGCAATCCTGCGCTTTTGCGGCCAGCTCCCAAAAAAGCGAGTTGAAAAATGGAGCTCAGGGGCACTGCAATTCACAAACCTGCACAGTTTTAAATGATACCTCTCGTCCACAAATATACTAAGGGAAGGCAACGAAGAGGATTTGAAAGCAAGGCAGAATTGCAGGAAACAGATTTCAGGAGGTAGATTCGAATCGCCTTGAAAGCACATGAAAAGCGGCAAAACGTGGACAATGATGCCCTTGGCCAAAAAGGGCGTATGCGTTTTTTCCTGAATATATTCAGGAAAAAACGCATACGCCCTTTTTGGCCAACCAAGCAACCTGGAAAGGCCAATCAGCGCTCCAAAGAAGTCTCGCTTCCCAGCGGGCAAAAGGGCCATGCGGAAAAAAAGTGTCCAAACCAGAAATGCAGGACCGGCCATGGAGAAATGGGAGCCTTGCTACGCTGATGGGTGGGATGTAAATTGCCAACAGCCACTCTGGAGAAGTGTACGGTGTATTCTGAAACATCTAAAAAACACAGCTTGGAGAGCATAGGGCACTTCCACTCATGGGCGTATAAATTGGGAAAACTAAAAATCAGCAAGACACAGGCACCCCAAAGTTTAGGGCTGCTCTGTTGACAAGAACCCCCACTTCATTACACCTTAAATATCCTAGGAAAGAGAAAAATGGATAAAGAAGTTGTGGTCCTCATGTACAATGGAATATCACTCAGCCATGAAATCAACGTCATAAGGCTAGTAGCAGCACGATGAGTGGATTTAGGTACGAAGATTCTAAGTGAAATAAGTCACACAGAAAAAGACACTTATCATAAGATATCACTTAGAGAGGGAATGTAAAAACCGCTACACTTGAACTGAATTGCAAAACAGAACAGAGTCACACGTTTAGGAAACACACTATGGCTGCTGAACGGGAAAGGTGAGGTGGGGTGATGCATAAAACAAGGGTTTCAAATTAGCTCCGATACCGTTCCATAAACCCAATATGTAAGAGACAAGACCTATTCCTTTTTCAGTGAACTGGACTCAACACCCCCTATTCACCGCACAAGAATATATCTGACTAGTAAGAATCTTCAAACCTATGTATTGATATCTCTCCGTAAGTGAGTCAAGGGGGTGTAAAGCGGCATAAACACAGCCGTGAAAAGCAGCTAAACAACATTATAAAAATAAATTACTTTTCAAAACCCGTGAAACAAAGACAGTGAAAGAGAGAGAAATTCTTACAAAATTCGTTCAGGGGCTGTGATGCAACCTGGATTGACCATATCTAGACCCACAGCTGATTGAGACATAAGGGTGGACACTCTTGGGGCTGAGAGGTTCGGTGAGGTTGGGTGAGCCAACGCAGACCCTTTCAAGTAATACTGCATGGTACCCATCCCATGGGTCCCAAATCTCCAGGTTCAAGGGCATCTTCCTACGTCGAAAACAGGCATGAGAAACCCAGAAGATGGTTCACCGTGTGATCGGGAAAGGTTTCTAAAACGCACCTCATTTCTCATCTCCTTTGCTCGGGTTCGCCATTCCAGCCAATTTACTAGCCATCTCCCTCCTTGGAGAATCAGCACCTTTAACCTCCTGTTCCGTACAGGTTGCAATTTGTCCTGAGGATGAACGGGAAGAGGGGGAACCAATGAGAGACTATCTCTAGGTGTTGGGACAGGCACAGGTCACTCTATTTTCCCATCAGGAAGAAGAATTAAGCACAAGCTCAGCCTGCCCCCCAGAACCAGAAGAGGGCCTGAAGCAATCCTGCGCTTTTTCGGCCAGCTCCCAAAAAAGCGAGTTGAAAAATGGAGCTCAGGGGCACTGCAATTCACAAACCTGCAGAGTTTTAAATGATACCTCTCGTCCACAAATATACTAAGGGAAGGCAACGAAGAGGCTTTGAAAGCAAGGCAGAATTGCAGGAAACAGATTTCAGGAGGTAGATTCGAATCGCCTTGAAAGCACATGAAAAGCGGCAAAACGTGGACAATGATGCCCTTGGCCAAAAAGGGCGTATGCGTTTTTTCCTGAATATATTCAGGAAAAAACGCATACGCCCTTTTTGGCCAACCAAGCAACCTGGAAAGGCCAATCAGCGCTCCAAAGAAGTCTCGCTTCCCAGCGGGCAAAAGGGCCATGCGGAAAAAAAGTGTCCAAACCAGAAATGCAGGACCGGCCATGGAGAAATGGGAGCCTTGCTACGCTGATGGGTGGGATGTAAATTGCCAACAGCCACTCTGGAGAAGTGTACGGTGTGTTCTGAAACATCTAAAAAACACAGCTTGGAGAGCATAGGGCACTTCCACTCATGGGCGTATAAATTGGGAAACCTAAAAATCAGCAAGACACAGGCACCCCAAAGTTTAGGGCTGCTCTGTTGACAAGAACCCCCACTTCATTACACCTTAAATATCCTAGGAAAGAGAAAAATGGATAAAGAAGTTGTGGTCCTCATGTACAATGGAATATCACTCAGCCATGAAATCAACGTCATAAGGCTAGTAGCAGCACGATGAGTGGATTTAGGTACGAAGATTCTAAGTGAAATAAGTCACACAGAAAAAGACACTTATCATAAGATATCACTTAGAGAGGGAATGTAAAAACCGCTACACTTGAACTGAATTGCAAAACAGAACAGAGTCACACGTTTAGGAAACACACTATGGCTGCTGAACGGGAAAGGTGAGGTGGGGTGATGCATAAAACAAGGGTTTCAAATTAGCTCCGATACCGTTCCATAAACCCAATATGTAAGAGACAAGACCTATTCCTTTTTCAGTGAACTGGACTCAACACCCCCTATTCACCGCACAAGAATATATCTGACTAGTAAGAATCTTCAAACCTATGTATTGATATCTCTCCGTAAGTGAGTCAAGGGGGTGTAAAGCGGCATAAACACAGCCGTGAAAAGCAGCTAAACCCCAATATAAAAATAAATTACTTTTCAAAACCCGTGAAACAAAGACAGTGAAAGAGAGAGAAATTCTTACAAAATTCGTTCAGGGGCTGTGATGCAACCTGGATTGACCATATCTAGACCCACAGCTGATTGAGACATAAGGGTGGACACTCTTGGGGCTGAGAGGTTCGGTGAGGTTGGGTGAGCCAACGCAGACCCTTTCAAGTAATACTGCATGGTACCCATCCCATGGGTCCCAAATCTCCAGGTTCAAAGGCATCTTCCTACGTCGAAAACAGGCATGAGAAACCCAGAAGATGGTACACCGTGTGATCGGGAAAGGTTTCTAAAACGCACCTCATTTCTCATCTCCTTTGCTCGGGTTCGCCATTCCAGCCGATTTACTAGCCATCTCCCTCCTTGGAGAATCAGCACCTTTAACCTCCTGTTCCGTACAGGTTGCAATTTGTCCTGAGGATGAACGGGAAGAGGGGGAACCAATGAGAGACTAGCTCTAGGTGTTGGGACAGGCACAGGTCACTCTATTTTCCCATCAGGAAGAAGAATTAAGCACAAGCTCAGCCTGCCCCCCAGAACCAGAAGAGGGCCTGAAGCAATCCTGCGCTTTTGCGGCCAGCTCCCAAAAAAGCGAGTTGAAAAATGGAGCTCAGGGGCACTGCAATTCACAAACCTGCACAGTTTTAAATGATACCTCTCGTCCACAAATATACTAAGGGAAGGCAACGAAGAGGATTTGAAAGCAAGGCAGAATTGCAGGAAACAGATTTCAGGAGGTAGATTCGAATCGCCTTGAAAGCACATGAAAAGCGGCAAAACGTGGACAATGATGCCCTTGGCCAAAAAGGGCGTATGCGTTTTTTCCTGAATATATTCAGGAAAAAACGCATACGCCCTTTTTGGCCAACCAAGCAACCTGGAAAGGCCAATCAGCGCTCCAAAGAAGTCTCGCTTCCCAGCGGGCAAAAGGGCCATGCGGAAAAAAAGTGTCCAAACCAGAAATGCAGGACCGGCCATGGAGAAATGGGAGCCTTGCTACGCTGATGGGTGGGATGTAAATAGCCAACAGCCACTCTGGAGAAGTGTACGGTGTGTTCTGAAACATCTAAAAAACACAGCTTGGAGAGCATAGGGCACTTCCACTCATGGGCGTATAAATTGGGAAAACTAAAAATCAGCAAGACACAGGCACCCCAAAGTTTAGGGCTGCTCTGTTGACAAGAACCCCCACTTCATTACACCTTAAATATCCTAGGAAAGAGAAAAATGGATAAAGAAGTTGTGGTCCTCATGTACAATGGAATATCACTCAGCCATGAAATCAACGTCATAAGGCTAGTAGCAGCACGATGAGTGGATTTAGGTACGAAGATTCTAAGTGAAATAAGTCACACAGAAAAAGACACTTATCATAAGATATCACTTAGAGAGGGAATGTAAAAACCGCTACACTTGAACTGAATTGCAAAACAGAACAGAGTCACACGTTTAGGAAACACACTATGGCTGCTGAACGGGAGAGGTGAGGTGGGGTGATGCATAAAACAAGGGTTTCAAATTAGCTCCGATACCGTTCCATAAACCCAATATGTAAGAGACAAGACCTATTCCTTTTTCAGTGAACTGGACTCAACACCCCCTATTCACCGCACAAGAATATATCTGACTAGTAAGAATCTTCAAACCTATGTATTGATATCTCTCCGTAAGTGAGTCAAGGGGGTGTAAAGCGGCATAAACACAGCCGTGAAAAGCAGCTAAACCCCATTATAAAAATAAATTACTTTTCAAAACCCGTGAAACAAAGACAGTGAAAGAGAGAGAAATTCTTACAAAATTCGTTCAGGGGCTGTGATGCAACCTGGATTGACCATATCTAGACCCACAGCTGATTGAGACATAAGGGTGGACACTCTTGGGGCTGAGAGGTTCGGTGAGGTTGGGTGAGCCAACGCAGACCCTTTCAAGTAATACTGCATGGTACCCATCCCATGGGTCCCAAATCTCCAGGTTCAAGGGCATCTTCCTACGTCGAAAACAGGCATGAGAAACCCAGAAGATGGTTCACCGTGTGATCGGGAAAGGTTTCTAAAACGCACCTCATTTCTCATCTCCTTTGCTCGGGTTCGCCATTCCAGCCAATTTACTAGCCATCTCCCTCCTTGGAGAATCAGCACCTTTAACCTCCTGTTCCGTACAGGTTGCAATTTGTCCTGAGGATGAACGGGAAGAGGGGGAACCAATGAGAGACTAGCTCTAGGTGTTGGGACAGGCACAGGTCACTCTATTTTCCCATCAGGAAGAAGAATTAAGCACAAGCTCAGCCTGCCCCCCAGAACCAGAAGAGGGCCTGAAGCAATCCTGCGCTTTTGCGGCCAGCTCCCAAAAAAGCGAGTTGAAAAATGGAGCTCAGGGGCACTGCAATTCACAAACCTGCAGAGTTTTAAATGATACCTCTCGTCCACAAATATACTAAGGGAAGGCAACGAAGAGGCTTTGAAAGCAAGGCAGAATTGCAGGAAACAGATTTCAGGAGGTAGATTCGAATCGCCTTGAAAGCACATGAAAAGCGGCAAAACGTGGACAATGATGCCCTTGGCCAAAAAGGGCGTATGCGTTTTTTCCTGAATATATTCAGGAAAAAACGCATACGCCCTTTTTGGCCAACCAAGCAACCTGGAAAGGCCAATCAGCGCTCCAAAGAAGTCTCGCTTCCCAGCGGGCAAAAGGGCCATGCGGAAAAAAAGTGTCCAAACCAGAAATGCAGGACCGGCCATGGAGAAATGGGAGCCTTGCTACGCTGATGGGTGGGATGTAAATTGCCAACAGCCACTCTGGAGAAGTGTACGGTGTGTTCTGAAACATCTAAAAAACACAGCTTGGAGAGCATAGGGCACTTCCACTCATGGGCGTATAAATTGGGAAAACTAAAAATCAGCAAGACACAGGCACCCCAAAGTTTAGGGCTGCTCTGTTGACAAGAACCCCCACTTCATTACACCTTAAATATCCTAGGAAAGAGAAAAATGGATAAAGAAGTTGTGGTCCTCATGTACAATGGAATATCACTCAGCCATGAAATCAACGTCATAAGGCTAGTAGCAGCACGATGAGTGGATTTAGATACGAAGATTCTAAGTGAAATAAGTCACACAGAAAAAGACACTTATCATAAGATATCACTTAGAGAGGGAATGTAAAAACCGCTACACTTGAACTGAATTGCAAAACAGAACAGAGTCACACGTTTAGGAAACACACTATGGCTGCTGAACGGGAAAGGTGAGGTGGGGTGATGCATAAAACAAGGGTTTCAAATTAGCTCCGATACCGTTCCATAAACCCAATATGTAAGAGACAAGACCTATTCCTTTTTCAGTGAACTGGACTCAACACCCCCTATTCACCGCACAAGAATATATCTGACTAGTAAGAATCTTCAAACCTATGTATTGATATCTCTCCGTAAGTGAGTCAAGGGGGTGTAAAGCGGCATAAACACAGCCGTGAAAAGCAGCTAAACCCCAATATAAAAATAAATTACTTTTCAAAACCCGTGAAACAAAGACAGTGAAAGAGAGAGAAATTCTTACAAAATTCGTTCAGGGGCTGTGATGCAACCTGGATTGACCATATCTAGACCCACAGCTGATTGAGACATAAGGGTGGACACTCTTGGGGCTGAGAGGTTCGGTGAGGTTGGGTGAGCCAACGCAGACCCTTTCAAGTAATACTGCATGGTACCCATCCCATGGGTCCCAAATCTCCAGGTTCAAGGGCATCTTCCTACGTCGAAAACAGGCATGAGAAACCCAGAAGATGGTACACCGTGTGATCGGGAAAGGTTTCTAAAACGCACCTCATTTCTCATCTCCTTTGCTCGGGTTCGCCATTCCAGCCGATTTACTAGCCGTCTCCCTCCTTGGAGAATCAGCACCTTTAACCTCCTGTTCCGTACAGGTTGCAATTTGTCCTGAGGATGAACGGGAAGAGGGGGAAGCAATGAGAGACTAGCTCTAGGTGTTGGGACAGGCACAGGTCACTCTATTTTCCCATCAGGAAGAAGAATTAAGCACAAGCTCAGCCTGCCCCCCAGAACCAGAAGAGGGCCTGAAGCAATCCTGCGCTTTTGCGGCCAGCTCCCAAAAAAGCGAGTTGAAAAATGGAGCTCAGGGGCACTGCAATTCACAAACCTGCACAGTTTTAAATGATACCTCTCGTCCACAAATATACTAAGGGAAGGCAACGAAGAGGCTTTGAAAGCAAGGCAGAATTGCAGGAAACAGATTTCAGGAGGTAGATTCGAATCGCCTTGAAAGCACATGAAAAGCGGCAAAACGTGGACAATGATGCCCTTGGCCAAAAAGGGCGTATGCGTTTTTTCCTGAATATATTCAGGAAAAAACGCATACGCCCTTTTTGGCCAACCAAGCAACCTGGAAAGGCCAATCAGCGCTCCAAAGAAGTCTCGCTTCCCAGCGGGCAAAAGGGCCATGCGGAAAAAAGTGTCCAAACCAGAAATGCAGGACCGGCCATGGAGAAATGGGAGCCTTGCTACGCTGATGGGTGGGATATAAATTGCCAACAGCCACTCTGGAGAAGTGTACGGTGTGTTCTGAAACATCTAAAAAACACAGCTTGGAGAGCATAGGGCACTTCCACTCATGGGCGTATAAATTGGGAAAACTAAAAATCAGCAAGACACAGGCACCCCAAAGTTTAGGGCTGCTCTGTTGACAAGAACCCCCACTTCATTACACCTTAAATATCCTAGGAAAGAGAAAAATGGATAAAGAAGTTGTGGTCCTCATGTACAATGGAATATCACTCAGCCATGAAATCAACGTCATAAGGCTAGTAGCAGCACGATGAGTGGATTTAGGTACGAAGATTCTAAGTGAAATAAGTCACACAGAAAAAGACACTTATCATAAGATATCACTTAGAGAGGGAATGTAAAAACCGCTACACTTGAACTGAATTGCAAAACAGAACAGAGTCACACGTTTAGGAAACACACTATGGCTGCTGAACGGGAAAGGTGAGGTGGGGTGATGCATAAAACAAGGGTTTCAAATTAGCTCCGATACCGTTCCATAAACCCAATATGTAAGAGACAAGACCTATTCCTTTTTCAGTGAACTGGACTCAACACCCCCTATTCACCGCACAAGAATATATCTGACTAGTAAGAATCTTCAAACCTATGTATTGATATCTCTCCGTAAGTGAGTCAAGGGGGTGTAAAGCGGCATAAACACAGCCGTGAAAAGCAGCTAAACCCCAATATAACAATAAATTACTTTTCAAAACCCGTGAAACAAAGACAGTGAAAGAGAGAGAAATTCTTACAAAATTCGTTCAGGGGCTGTGATGCAACCTGGATTGACCATATCTAGACCCACAGCTGATTGAGACATAAGGGTGGACACTCTTGGGGCTGAGAGGTTCGGTGAGGTTGGGTGAGCCAACGCAGACCCTTTCAAGTAATACTGCATGGTACCCATCCCATGGGTCCCAAATCTCCAGGTTCAAAGGCATCTTCCTACGTCGAAAACAGGCATGAGAAACCCAGAAGATGGTACACCGTGTGATCGGGAAAGGTTTCTAAAACGCACCTCATTTCTCATCTCCTTTGCTCGGGTTCGCCATTCCAGCCGATTTACTAGCCATCTCCCTCCTTGGAGAATCAGCACCTTTAACCTCCTGTTCCGTACAGGTTGCAATTTGTCCTGAGGATGAACGGGAAGAGGGGGAACCAATGAGAGACTAGCTCTAGGTGTTGGGACAGGCACAGGTCACTCTATTTTCCCATCAGGAAGAAGAATTAAGCACAAGCTCAGCCTGCCCCCCAGAACCAGAAGAGGGCCTGAAGCAATCCTGCGCTTTTGCGGCCAGCTCCCAAAAAAGCGAGTTGAAAAATGGAGCTCAGGGGCACTGCAATTCACAAACCTGCACAGTTTTAAATGATACCTCTCGTCCACAAATATACTAAGGGAAGGCAACGAAGAGGCTTTGAAAGCAAGGCAGAATTGCAGGAAACAGATTTCAGGAGGTAGATTCGAATCGCCTTGAAAGCACATGAAAAGCGGCAAAACGTGGACAATGATGCCCTTGGCCAAAAAGGGCGTATGCGTTTTTTCCTGAATATATTCAGGAAAAAACGCATACGCCCTTTTTGGCCAACCAAGCAACCTGGAAAGGCCAATCAGCGCTCCAAAGAAGTCTCGCTTCCCAGCGGGCAAAAGGGCCATGCGGAAAAAAGTGTCCAAACCAGAAATGCAGGACCGGCCATGGAGAAATGGGAGCCTTGCTACGCTGATGGGTGGGATGTAAATTGCCAACAGCCACTCTGGAGAAGTGTACGGTGTGTTCTGAAACATCTAAAAAACACAGCTTGGAGAGCATAGGGCACTTCCACTCATGGGCGTATAAATTGGGAAAACTAAAAATCAGCAAGACACAGGCACCCCAAAGTTTAGGGCTGCTCTGTTGACAAGAACCCCCACTTCATTACACCTTAAATATCCTAGGAAAGAGAAAAATGGATAAAGAAGTTGGGGTCCTCATGTACAATGGAATATCACTCAGCCATGAAATCCACGTCATAAGGCTAGTAGCAGCACGATGAGTGGATTTAGGTACGAAGATTCTAAGTGAAATAAGTCACACAGAAAAAGACACTTATCATAAGATATCACTTAGAGAGGGAATGTAAAAACCGCTACACTTGAACTGAATTGCAAAACAGAACAGAGTCACACGTTTAGGAAACACACTATGGCTGCTGAACGGGAAAGGTGAGGTGGGGTGATGCATAAAACAAGGGTTTCAAATTAGCTCCGATACCGTTCCATAAACCCAATATGTAAGAGACAAGACCTATTCCTTTTTCAGTGAACTGGACTCAACACCCCCTATTCACCGCACAAGAATATATCTGACTAGTAAGAATCTTCAAACCTATGCATTGATATCTCTCCGTAAGTGAGTCAAGGGGGTGTAAAGCGGCATAAACACAGCCGTGAAAAGCAGCTAAACCCCAATATAACAATAAATTACTTTTCAAAACCCGTGAAACAAAGACAGTGAAAGAGAGAGAAATTCTTACAAAATTCGTTCAGGGGCTGTGATGCAACCTGGATTGACCATATCTAGACCCACAGCTGATTGAGACATAAGGGTGGACACTCTTGGGGCTGAGAGGTTCGGTGAGGTTGGGTGAGCCAACGCAGACCCTTTCAAGTAATACTGCATGGTACCCATCCCATGGGTCCCAAATCTCCAGGTTCAAGGGCATCTTCCTACGTCGAAAACAGGCATGAGAAACCCAGAAGATGGTACACCGTGTGATCGGGAAAGGTTTCTAAAACGCACCTCATTTCTCATCTCCTTTGCTCGGGTTCGCCATTCCAGCCGATTTACTAGCCGTCTCCCTCCTTGGAGAATCAGCACCTTTAACCTCCTGTTCCGTACAGGTTGCAATTTGTCCTGAGGATGAACGGGAAGAGGGGGAACCAATGAGAGACTAGCTCTAGGTGTTGGGACAGGCACAGGTCACTCTATTTTCCCATCAGGAAGAAGAATTAAGCACAAGCTCAGCCTGCCCCCCAGAACCAGAAGAGGGCCTGAAGCAATCCTGCGCTTTTGCGGCCAGCTCCCAAAAAAGCGAGTTGAAAAATGGAGCTCAGGGGCACTGCAATTCACAAACCTGCACAGTTTTAAATGATACCTCTCGTCCACAAATATACTAAGGGAAGGCAACGAAGAGGCTTTGAAAGCAAGGCAGAATTGCAGGAAACAGATTTCAGGAGGTAGATTCGAATCGCCTTGAAAGCACATGAAAAGCGGCAAAACGTGGACAATGATGCCCTTGGCCAAAAAGGGCGTATGCGTTTTTTCCTGAATATATTCAGGAAAAAACGCATACGCCCTTTTTGGCCAACCAAGCAACCTGGAAAGGCCAATCAGCGCTCCAAAGAAGTCTCGCTTCCCAGCGGGCAAAAGGGCCATGCGGAAAAAAGTGTCCAAACCAGAAATGCAGGACCGGCCATGGAGAAATGGGAGCCTTGCTACGCTGATGGGTGGGATGTAAATTGCCAACAGCCACTCTGGAGAAGTGTACGGTGTGTTCTGAAACATCTAAAAAACACAGCTTGGAGAGCATAGGGCACTTCCACTCATGGGCGTATAAATTGGGAAAACTAAAAATCAGCAAGACACAGGCACCCCAAAGTTTAGGGCTGCTCTGTTGACAAGAACCCCCACTTCATTACACCTTAAATATCCTAGGAAAGAGAAAAATGGATAAAGAAGTTGGGGTCCTCATGTACAATGGAATATCACTCAGCCATGAAATCCACGTCATAAGGCTAGTAGCAGCACGATGAGTGGATTTAGGTACGAAGATTCTAAGTGAAATAAGTCACACAGAAAAAGACACTTATCATAAGATATCACTTAGAGAGGGAATGTAAAAACCGCTACACTTGAACTGAATTGCAAAACAGAACAGAGTCACACGTTTAGGAAACACACTATGGCTGCTGAACGGGAAAGGTGAGGTGGGGTGATGCATAAAACAAGGGTTTCAAATTAGCTCCGATACCGTTCCATAAACCCAATATGTAAGAGACAAGACCTATTCCTTTTTCAGTGAACTGGACTCAACACCCCCTATTCACCGCACAAGAATATATCTGACTAGTAAGAATCTTCAAACCTATGTATTGATATCTCTCCGTAAGTGAGTCAAGGGGGTGTAAAGCGGCATAAACACAGCCGTGAAAAGCAGCTAAACCCCAATATAACAATAAATTACTTTTCAAAACCCGTGAAACAAAG
This sequence comes from Balaenoptera acutorostrata, assembly GCF_949987535.1. Lineage (NCBI taxonomy): Eukaryota > Metazoa > Chordata > Mammalia > Artiodactyla > Balaenopteridae > Balaenoptera > Balaenoptera acutorostrata. The sequence goes on from NW_026646056.1 coordinate 183,454, forward strand.
ACAGTGAAAGAGAGAGAAATTCTTACAAAATTCGTTCAGGGGCTGTGATGCAACCTGGATTGACCATATCTAGACCCACAGCTGATTGAGACATAAGGGTGGACAGTCTTGGGGCTGAGAGGTTCGGTGAGGTTGGGTGAGCCAACGCAGACCCTTTCAAGTAATACTGCATGGTACCCATCCCATGGGTCCCAAATCTCCAGGTTCAAGGGCATCTTCCTACGTCGAAAACAGGCATGAGAAACCCAGAAGATGGTACACCGTGTGATCGGGAAAGGTTTCTAAAACGCACCTCATTTCTCATCTCCTTTGCTCGGGTTCGCCATTCCAGCCGATTTACTAGCCGTCTCCCTCCTTGGAGAATCAGCACCTTTAACCTCCTGTTCCGTACAGGTTGCAATTTGTCCTGAGGATGAACGGGAAGAGGGGGAACCAATGAGAGACTAGCTCTAGGTGTTCGGACAGGCACAGGTCACTCTATTTTCCCATCAGGAAGAAGAATTAAGCACAAGCTCAGCCTGCCCCCCAGAACCAGAAGAGGGCCTGAAGCAATCCTGCGCTTTTGCGGCCAGCTCCCAAAAAAGCGAGTTGAAAAATGGAGCTCAGGGGCACTGCAATTCACAAACCTGCACAGTTTTAAATGATACCTCTCGTCCACAAATATACTAAGGGAAGGCAACGAAGAGGCTTTGAAAGCAAGGCAGAATTGCAGGAAACAGATTTCAGGAGGTAGATTCGAATCGCCTTGAAAGCACATGAAAAGCGGCAAAACGTGGACAATGATGCCCTTGGCCAAAAAGGGCGTATGCGTTTTTTCCTGAATATATTCAGGAAAAAACGCATACGCCCTTTTTGGCCAACCAAGCAACCTGGAAAGGCCAATCAGCGCTCCAAAGAAGTCTCGCTTCCCAGCGGGCAAAAGGGCCATGCGGAAAAAAGTGTCCAAACCAGAAATGCAGGACCGGCCATGGAGAAATGGGAGCCTTGCTACGCTGATGGGTGGGATGTAAATTGCCAACAGCCACTCTGGAGAAGTGTACGGTGTGTTCTGAAACATCTAAAAAACACAGCTTGGAGAGCATAGGGCACTTCCACTCATGGGCGTATAAATTGGGAAAACTAAAAATCAGCAAGACACAGGCACCCCAAAGTTTAGGGCTGCTCTGTTGACAAGAACCCCCACTTCATTACACCTTAAATATCCTAGGAAAGAGAAAAATGGATAAAGAAGTTGGGGTCCTCATGTACAATGGAATATCACTCAGCCATGAAATCCACGTCATAAGGCTAGTAGCAGCACGATGAGTGGATTTAGGTACGAAGATTCTAAGTGAAATAAGTCACACAGAAAAAGACACTTATCATAAGATATCACTTAGAGAGGGAATGTAAAAACCGCTACACTTGAACTGAATTGCAAAACAGAACAGAGTCACACGTTTAGGAAACACACTATGGCTGCTGAACGGGAAAGGTGAGGTGGGGTGATGCATAAAACAAGGGTTTCAAATTAGCTCCGATACCGTTCCATAAACCCAATATGTAAGAGACAAGACCTATTCCTTTTTCAGTGAACTGGACTCAACACCCCCTATTCACCGCACAAGAATATATCTGACTAGTAAGAATCTTCAAACCTATGTATTGATATCTCTCCGTAAGTGAGTCAAGGGGGTGTAAAGCGGCATAAACACAGCCGTGAAAAGCAGCTAAACCCCAATATAACAATAAATTACTTTTCAAAACCCGTGAAACAAAGACAGTGAAAGAGAGAGAAATTCTTACAAAATTCGTTCAGGGGCTGTGATGCAACCTGGATTGACCATATCTAGACCCACAGCTGATTGAGACATAAGGGTGGACACTCTTGGGGCTGAGAGGTTCGGTGAGGTTGGGTGAGCCAACGCAGACCCTTTCAAGTAATACTGCATGGTACCCATCCCATGGGTCCCAAATCTCCAGGTTCAAGGGCATCTTCCTACGTCGAAAACAGGCATGAGAAACCCAGAAGATGGTACACCGTGTGATCGGGAAAGGTTTCTAAAACGCACCTCATTTCTCATCTCCTTTGCTCGGGTTCGCCATTCCAGCCGATTTACTAGCCGTCTCCCTCCTTGGAGAATCAGCACCTTTAACCTCCTGTTCCGTACAGGTTGCAATTTGTCCTGAGGATGAACGGGAAGAGGGGGAACCAATGAGAGACTAGCTCTAGGTGTTGGGACAGGCACAGGTCACTCTATTTTCCCATCAGGAAGAAGAATTAAGCACAAGCTCAGCCTGCCCCCCAGAACCAGAAGAGGGCCTGAAGCAATCCTGCGCTTTTGCGGCCAGCTCCCAAAAAAGCGAGTTGAAAAATGGAGCTCAGGGGCACTGCAATTCACAAACCTGCACAGTTTTAAATGATACCTCTCGTCCACAAATATACTAAGGGAAGGCAACGAAGAGGCTTTGAAAGCAAGGCAGAATTGCAGGAAACAGATTTCAGGAGGTAGATTCGAATCGCCTTGAAAGCACATGAAAAGCGGCAAAACGTGGACAATGATGCCCTTGGCCAAAAAGGGCGTATGCGTTTTTTCCTGAATATATTCAGGAAAAAACGCATACGCCCTTTTTGGCCAACCAAGCAACCTGGAAAGGCCAATCAGCGCTCCAAAGAAGTCTCGCTTCCCAGCGGGCAAAAGGGCCATGCGGAAAAAAGTGTCCAAACCAGAAATGCAGGACCGGCCATGGAGAAATGGGAGCCTTGCTACGCTGATGGGTGGGATGTAAATTGCCAACAGCCACTCTGGAGAAGTGTACGGTGTGTTCTGAAACATCTAAAAAACACAGCTTGGAGAGCATAGGGCACTTCCACTCATGGGCGTATAAATTGGGAAAACTAAAAATCAGCAAGACACAGGCACCCCAAAGTTTAGGGCTGCTCTGTTGACAAGAACCCCCACTTCATTACACCTTAAATATCCTAGGAAAGAGAAAAATGGATAAAAAAGTTGGGGTCCTCATGTACAATGGAATATCACTCAGCCATGAAATCCACGTCATAAGGCTAGTAGCAGCACGATGAGTGGATTTAGGTACGAAGATTCTAAGTGAAATAAGTCACACAGAAAAAGACACTTATCATAAGATATCACTTAGAGAGGGAATGTAAAAACCGCTACACTTGAACTGAATTGCAAAACAGAACAGAGTCACACGTTTAGGAAACACACTATGGCTGCTGAACGGGAAAGGTGAGGTGGGGTGATGCATAAAACAAGGGTTTCAAATTAGCTCCGATACCGTTCCATAAACCCAATATGTAAGAGACAAGACCTATTCCTTTTTCAGTGAACTGGACTCAACACCCCCTATTCACCGCACAAGAATATATCTGACTAGTAAGAATCTTCAAACCTATGTATTGATATCTCTCCGTAAGTGAGTCAAGGGGGTGTAAAGCGGCATAAACACAGCCGTGAAAAGCAGCTAAACCCCAATATAACAATAAATTACTTTTCAAAACCCGTGAAACAAAGACAGTGAAAGAGAGAGAAATTCTTACAAAATTCGTTCAGGGGCTGTGATGCAACCTGGATTGACCATATCTAGACCCACAGCTGATTGAGACATAAGGGTGGACAGTCTTGGGGCTGAGAGGTTCGGTGAGGTTGGGTGAGCCAACGCAGACCCTTTCAAGTAATACTGCATGGTACCCATCCCATGGGTCCCAAATCTCCAGGTTCAAGGGCATCTTCCTACGTCGAAAACAGGCATGAGAAACCCAGAAGATGGTACACCGTGTGATCGGGAAAGGTTTCTAAAACGCACCTCATTTCTCATCTCCTTTGCTCGGGTTCGCCATTCCAGCCGATTTACTAGCCGTCTCCCTCCTTGGAGAATCAGCACCTTTAACCTCCTGTTCCGTACAGGTTGCAATTTGTCCTGAGGATGAACGGGAAGAGGGGGAACCAATGAGAGACTAGCTCTAGGTGTTGGGACAGGCACAGGTCACTCTATTTTCCCATCAGGAAGAAGAATTAAGCACAAGCTCAGCCTGCCCCCCAGAACCAGAAGAGGGCCTGAAGCAATCCTGCGCTTTTGCGGCCAGCTCCCAAAAAAGCGAGTTGAAAAATGGAGCTCAGGGGCACTGCAATTCACAAACCTGCAGAGTTTTAAATGATACCTCTCGTCCACAAATATATTAAGGGAAGGCAACGAAGAGGCTTTGAAAGCAAGGCAGAATTGCAGGAAACAGATTTCAGGAGGTAGATTCGAATCGCCTTGAAAGCACATGAAAAGCGGCAAAACGTGGACAATGATGCCCTTGGCCAAAAAGGGCGTATGCGTTTTTTCCTGAATATATTCAGGAAAAAACGCATACGCCCTTTTTGGCCAACCAAGCAACCTGGAAAGGCCAATCAGCGCTCCAAAGAAGTCTCGCTTCCCAGCGGGCAAAAGGGCCATGCGGAAAAAAGTGTCCAAACCAGAAATGCAGGACCGGCCATGGAGAAATGGGAGCCTTGCTACGCTGATGGGTGGGATGTAAATTGCCAACAGCCACTCCGGAGAAGTGTACGGTGTGTTCTGAAACATCTAAAAAACACAGCTTGGAGAGCATAGGGCACTTCCACTCATGGGCGTATAAATTGGGAAAACTAAAAATCAGCAAGACACAGGCACCCCAGAGTTTAGGGCTGCTCTGTTGACAAGAACCCCCACTTCATTACACCTTAAATATCCTAGGAAAGAGAAAAATGGATAAAGAAGTTGTGGTCCTCATGTACAATGGAATATCACTCAGCCATGAAATCAACGTCATAAGGCTAGTAGCAGCACGATGAGTGGATTTAGGTACGAAGATTCTAAGTGAAATAAGTCACACAGAAAAAGACACTTATCATAAGATATCACTTAGAGAGGGAATGTAAAAACCGCTACACTTGAACTGAATTGCAAAACAGAACAGAGTCACACGTTTAGGAAACACACTATGGCTGCTGAACGGGAAAGGTGAGGTGGGGTGATGCATAAAACAAGGGTTTCAAATTAGCTCCGATACCGTTCCATAAACCCAATATGTAAGAGACAAGACCTATTCCTTTTTCAGTGAACTGGACTCAACACCCCCTATTCACTGCACAAGAATAATATATCTGACTAGTAAGAATCTTCAAACCTATGTATTGATATCTCTCCGTAAGTGAGTCAAGGGGTTGTAAAGCGGCATAAACACAGCCGTGAAAAGCAGCTAAACCCCAATATAAAAATAAATTACTTTTCAAAACCCGTGAAACAAAGACAGTGAAAGAGAGAGAAATTCTTACAAAATTCGTTCAGGGGCTGTGATGCAACCTGGATTGACCATATCTAGACCCACAGCTGATTGAGACATAAGGGTGGACACTCTTGGGGCTGAGAGGTTCGGTGAGGTTGGGTGAGCCAACGCAGACCCTTTCAAGTAATACTGCATGGTACCCATCCCATGGGTCCCAAATCTCCAGGTTCAAGGGCATCTTCCTACGTCGAAAACAGGCATGAGAAACCCAGAAGATGGTACACCGTGTGATCGGGAAAGGTTTCTAAAACGCACTTCATTTCTCATCTCCTTTGCTCGGGTTCGCCATTCCAGCCGATTTACTAGCCGTCTCCCTCCTTGGAGAATCAGCACCTTTAACCTCCTGTTCCGTACAGGTTGCAATTTGTCCTGAGGATGAACGGGAAGAGGGGGAACCAATGAGAGACTAGCTCTAGGTGTTGGGACAGGCACAGGTCACTCTATTTTCCCATCAGGAAGAAGAATTAAGCACAAGCTCAGCCTGCCCCCCAGAACCAGAAGAGGGCCTGAAGCAATCCTGCGCTTTTGCGGCCAGCTCCCAAAAAAGCGAGTTGAAAAATGGAGCTCAGGGGCACTGCAATTCACAAACCTGCACAGTTTTAAATGATACCTCTCGTCCACAAATATACTAAGGGAAGGCAACGAAGAGGCTTTGAAAGCAAGGCAGAATTGCAGGAAACAGATTTCAGGAGGTAGATTCGAATCGCCTTGAAAGCACATGAAAAGCGGCAAAACGTGGACAATGATGCCCTTGGCCAAAAAGGGCGTATGCGTTTTTTCCTGAATATATTCAGGAAAAAACGCATACGCCCTTTTTGGCCAACCAAGCAACCTGGAAAGGCCAATCAGCGCTCCAAAGAAGTCTCGCTTCCCAGCGGGCAAAAGGGCCATGCGGAAAAAAAGTGTCCAAACCAGAAATGCAGGACCGGCCATGGAGAAATGGGAGCCTTGCTACGCTGATGGGTGGGATGTAAATTGCCAACAGCCACTCTGGAGAAGTGTACGGTGTGTTCTGAAACATCTAAAAAACACAGCTTGGAGAGCATAGGGCACTTCCACTCATGGGCGTATAAATTGGGAAAACTAAAAATCAGCAAGACACAGGCACCCCAAAGTTTAGGGCTGCTCTGTTGACAAGAACCCCCACTTCATTACACCTTAAATATCCTAGGAAAGAGAAAAATGGATAAAGAAGTTGTGGTCCTCATGTACAATGGAATATCACTCAGCCATGAAATCAACGTCATAAGGCTAGTAGCAGCACGATGAGTGGAATTAGGTACGAAGATTCTAAGTGAAATAAGTCACACAGAAAAAGACACTTATCATAAGATATCACTTAGAGAGGGAATGTAAAAACCGCTACACTTGAACTGAATTGCAAAACAGAACAGAGTCACACGTTTAGGAAACACACTATGGCTGCTGAACGGGAAAGGTGAGGTGGGGTGATGCATAAAACAAGGGTTTCAAATTAGCTCCGATACCGTTCCATAAACCCAATATGTAAGAGACAAGACCTATTCCTTTTTCAGTGAACTGGACTCAACACCCCCTATTCACCGCACAAGAATATATCTGACTAGTAAGAATCTTCAAACCTATGTATTGATATCTCTCCGTAAGTGAGTCAAGGGGGTGTAAAGCGGCATAAACACAGCCGTGAAAAGCAGCTAAACCCCATTATAAAAATAAATTACTTTTCAAAACCCGTGAAACAAAGACAGTGAAAGAGAGAGAAATTCTTACAAAATTCGTTCAGGGGCTGTGATGCAACCTGGATTGACCATATCTAGACCCACAGCTGATTGAGACATAAGGGTGGACACTCTTGGGGCTGAGAGGTTCGGTGAGGTTGGGTGAGCCAACGCAGACCCTTTCAAGTAATACTGCATGGTACCCATCCCATGGGTCCCAAATCTCCAGGTTCAAGGGCATCTTCCTACGTCGAAAACAGGCATGAGAAACCCAGAAGATGGTACACCGTGTGATCGGGAAAGGTTTCTAAAACGCACCTCATTTCTCATCTCCTTTGCTCGGGTTCGCCATTCCAGCCAATTTACTAGCCGTCTCCCTCCTTGGAGAATCAGCACCTTTAACCTCCTGTTCCGTACAGGTTGCAATTTGTCCTGAGGATGAACGGGAAGAGGGGGAACCAATGAGAGACTAGCTCTAGGTGTTGGGACAGGCACAGGTCACTCTATTTTCCCATCAGGAAGAAGAATTAAGCACAAGCTCAGCCTGCCCCCCAGAACCAGAAGAGGGCCTGAAGCAATCCTGCGCTTTTGCGGCCAGCTCCCAAAAAAGCGAGTTGAAAAATGGAGCTCAGGGGCACTGCAATTCACAAACCTGCAGAGTTTTAAATGATACCTCTCGTCCACAAATATACTAAGGGAAGGCAACGAAGAGGCTTTGAAAGCAAGGCAGAATTGCAGGAAACAGATTTCAGGAGGTAGATTCGAATCGCCTTGAAAGCACATGAAAAGCGGCAAAACGTGGACAATGATGCCCTTGGCCAAAAAGGGCGTATGCGTTTTTTCCTGAATATATTCAGGAAAAAACGCATACGCCCTTTTTGGCCAACCAAGCAACCTGGAAAGGCCAATCAGCGCTCCAAAGAAGTCTCGCTTCCCAGCGGGCAAAAGGGCCATGCGGAAAAAAAGTGTCCAAACCAGAAATGCAGGACCGGCCATGGAGAAATGGGAGCCTTGCTACGCTGATGGGTGGGATGTAAATTGCCAACAGCCACTCTGGAGAAGTGTACGGTGTGTTCTGAAACATCTAAAAAACACAGCTTGGAGAGCATAGGGCACTTCCACTCATGGGCGTATAAATTGGGAAAACTAAAAATCAGCAAGACACAGGCACCCCAAAGTTTAGGGCTGCTCTGTTGACAAGAACCCCCACTTCATTACACCTTAAATATCCTAGGAAAGAGAAAAATGGATAAAGAAGTTGTGGTCCTCATGTACAATGGAATATCACTCAGCCATGAAATCAACGTCATAAGGCTAGTAGCAGCACGATGAGTGGATTTAGGTACGAAGATTCTAAGTGAAATAAGTCACACAGAAAAAGACACTTATCATAAGATATCACTTAGAGAGGGAATGTAAAAACCGCTACACTTGAACTGAATTGCAAAACAGAACAGAGTCACACGTTTAGGAAACACACTATGGCTGCTGAACGGGAAAGGTGAGGTGGGGTGATGCATAAAACAAGGGTTTCAAATTAGCTCCGATACCGTTCCATAAACCCAATATGTAAGAGACAAGACCTATTCCTTTTTCAGTGAACTGGACTCAACACCCCCTATTCACCGCACAAGAATATATCTGACTAGTAAGAATCTTCAAACCTATGTATTGATATCTCTCCGTAAGTGAGTCAAGGGGGTGTAAAGCGGCATAAACACAGCCGTGAAAAGCAGCTAAACCCCAATATAACAATAAATTACTTTTCAAAACCCGTGAAACAAAGACAGTGAAAGAGAGAGAAATTCTTACAAAATTCGTTCAGGGGCTGTGATGCAACCTGGATTGACCATATCTAGACCCACAGCTGATTGAGACATAAGGGTGGACACTCTTGGGGCTGAGAGGTTCGGTGAGGTTGGGTGAGCCAACGCAGACCCTTTCAAGTAATACTGCATGGTACCCATCCCATGGGTCCCAAATCTCCAGGTTCAAGGGCATCTTCCTACGTCGAAAACAGGCATGAGAAACCCAGAAGATGGTACACCGTGTGATCGGGAAAGGTTTCTAAAACGCACCTCATTTCTCATCTCCTTTGCTCGGGTTCGCCATTCCAGCCGATTTACTAGCCGTCTCCCTCCTTGGAGAATCAGCACCTTTAACCTCCTGTTCCGTACAGGTTGCAATTTGTCCTGAGGATGAACGGGAAGAGGGGGAACCAATGAGAGACTAGCTCTAGGTGTTGGGACAGGCACAGGTCACTCTATTTTCCCATCAGGAAGAAGAATTAAGCACAAGCTCAGCCTGCCCCCCAGAACCAGAAGAGGGCCTGAAGCAATCCTGCGCTTTTGCGGCCAGCTCCCAAAAAAGCGAATTGAAAAATGGAGCTCAGGGGCACTGCAATTCACAAACCTGCACAGTTTTAAATGATACCTCTCGTCCACAAATATACTAAGGGAAGGCAACGAAGAGGCTTTGAAAGCAAGGCAGAATTGCAGGAAACAGATTTCAGGAGGTAGATTCGAATCGCCTTGAAAGCACATGAAAAGCGGCAAAACGTGGACAATGATGCCCTTGGCCAAAAAGGGCGTATGCGTTTTTTCCTGAATATATTCAGGAAAAAACGCATACGCCCTTTTTGGCCAACCAAGCAACCTGGAAAGGCCAATCAGCGCTCCAAAGAAGTCTCGCTTCCCAGCGGGCAAAAGGGCCATGCGGAAAAAAGTGTCCAAACCAGAAATGCAGGACCGGCCATGGAGAAATGGGAGCCTTGCTACGCTGATGGGTGGGATATAAATTGCCAACAGCCACTCTGGAGAAGTGTACGGTGTGTTCTGAAACATCTAAAAAACACAGCTTGGAGAGCATAGGGCACTTCCACTCATGGGCGTATAAATTGGGAAAACTAAAAATCAGCAAGACACAGGCACCCCAAAGTTTAGGGCTGCTCTGTTGACAAGAACCCCCACTTCATTACACCTTAAATATCCTAGGAAAGAGAAAAATGGATAAAGAAGTTGTGGTCCTCATGTACAATGGAATATCACTCAGCCATGAAATCAACGTCATAAGGCTAGTAGCAGCACGATGAGTGGATTTAGGTACGAAGATTGTAAGTGAAATAAGTCACACAGAAAAAGACACTTATCATAAGATATCACTTAGAGAGGGAATGTAAAAACCGCTACACTTGAACTGAATTGCAAAACAGAACAGAGTCACACGTTTAGGAAACACACTATGGCTGCTGAACGGGAAAGGTGAGGTGGGGTGATGCATAAAACAAGGGTTTCAAATTAGCTCCGATACCGTTCCATAAACCCAATATGTAAGAGACAAGACCTATTCCTTTTTCAGTGAACTGGACTCAACACCCCCTATTCACCGCACAAGAATATATCTGACTAGTAAGAATCTTCAAACCTATGTATTGATATCTCTCCGTAAGTGAGTCAAGGGGGTGTAAAGCGGCATAAACACAGCCGTGAAAAGCAGCTAAACCCCAATATAAAAATAAATTACTTTTCAAAACCCGTGAAACAAAGACAGTGAAAGAGAGAGAAATTCTTACAAAATTCGTTCAGGGGCTGTGATGCAACCTGGATTGACCATATCTAGACCCACAGCTGATTGAGACATAAGGGTGGACACTCTTGGGGCTGAGAGGTTCGGTGAGGTTGGGTGAGCCAACGCAGACCCTTTCAAGTAATACTGCATGGTACCCATCCCATGGGTCCCAAATCTCCAGGTTCAAGGGCATCTTCCTACGTCGAAAACAGGCATGAGAAACCCAGAAGATGGTACACCGTGTGATCGGGAAAGGTTTCTAAAACGCACCTCATTTCTCATCTCCTTTGCTCGGGTTCGCCATTCCAGCCGATTTACTAGCCATCTCCCTCCTTGGAGAATCAGCACCTTTAACCTCCTGTTCCGTACAGGTTGCAATTTGTCCTGAGGATGAACGGGAAGAGGGGGAACCAATGAGAGACTAGCTCTAGGTGTTGGGACAGGCACAGGTCACTCTATTTTCCCATCAGGAAGAAGAATTAAGCACAAGCTCAGCCTGCCCCCCAGAACCAGAAGAGGGCCTGAAGCAATCCTGCGCTTTTGCGGCCAGCTCCCAAAAAAGCGAGTTGAAAAATGGAGCTCAGGGGCACTGCAATTCACAAACCTGCACAGTTTTAAATGATACCTCTCGTCCACAAATATACTAAGGGAAGGCAACGAAGAGGCTTTGAAAGCAAGGCAGAATTGCAGGAAACAGATTTCAGGAGGTAGATTCGAATCGCCTTGAAAGCACATGAAAAGCGGCAAAACGTGGACAATGATGCCCTTGGCCAAAAAGGGCGTATGCGTTTTTTCCTGAATATATTCAGGAAAAAACGCATACGCCCTTTTTGGCCAACCAAGCAACCTGGAAAGGCCAATCAGCGCTCCAAAGAAGTCTCGCTTCCCAGCGGGCAAAAGGGCCATGCGGAAAAAAGTGTCCAAACCAGAAATGCAGGACCGGCCATGGAGAAATGGGAGCCTTGCTACGCTGATGGGTGGGATGTAAATTGCCAACAGCCACTCTGGAGAAGTGTACGGTGTGTTCTGAAACATCTAAAAAACACAGCTTGGAGAGCATAGGGCACTTCCACTCATGGGCGTATAAATTGGGAAAACTAAAAATCAGCAAGACACAGGCACCCCAAAGTTTAGGGCTGCTCTGTTGACAAGAACCCCCACTTCATTACACCTTAAATATCCTAGGAAAGAGAAAAATGGATAAAGAAGTTGGGGTCCTCATGTACAATGGAATATCACTCAGCCATGAAATCCACGTCATAAGGCTAGTAGCAGCACGATGAGTGGATTTAGGTACGAAGATTCTAAGTGAAATAAGTCACACAGAAAAAGACACTTATCATAAGATATCACTTAGAGAGGGAATGTAAAAACCGCTACACTTGAACTGAATTGCAAAACAGAACAGAGTCACACGTTTAGGAAACACACTATGGCTGCTGAACGGGAAAGGTGAGGTGGGGTGATGCATAAAACAAGGGTTTCAAATTAGCTCCGATACCGTTCCATAAACCCAATATGTAAGAGACAAGACCTATTCCTTTTTCAGTGAACTGGACTCAACACCCCCTATTCACCGCACAAGAATATATCTGACTAGTAAGAATCTTCAAACCTATGTATTGATATCTCTCTGTAAGTGAGTCAAGGGGGTGTAAAGCGGCATAAACACAGCCGTGAAAAGCAGCTAAACCCCAATATAACAATAAATTACTTTTCAAAACCCGTGAAACAAAGACAGTGAAAGAGAGAGAAATTCTTACAAAATTCGTTCAGGGGCTGTGATGCAACCTGGATTGACCATATCTAGACCCACAGCTGATTGAGACATAAGGGTGGACAGTCTTGGGGCTGAGAGGTTCGGTGAGGTTGGGTGAGCCAACGCAGACCCTTTCAAGTAATACTGCATGGTACCCATCCCATGGGTCCCAAATCTCCAGGTTCAAGGGCATCTTCCTACGTCGAAAACAGGCATGAGTAACCCAGAAGATGGTACACCGTGTGATCGGGAAAGGTTTCTAAAACGCACCTCATTTCTCATCTCCTTTGCTCGGGTTCGCCATTCCAGCCGATTTACTAGCCGTCTCCCTCCTTGGAGAATCAGCACCTTTAACCTCCTGTTCCGTACAGGTTGCAATTTGTCCTGAGGATGAACGGGAAGAGGGGGAACCAATGAGAGACTAGCTCTAGGTGTTGGGACAGGCACAGGTCACTCTATTTTCCCATCAGGAAGAAGAATTAAGCACAAGCTCAGCCTGCCCCCCAGAACCAGAAGAGGGCCTGAAGCAATCCTGCGCTTTGGCGGCCAGCTCCCAAAAAAGCGAGTTGAAAAATGGAGCTCAGGGGCACTGCAATTCACAAACCTGCACAGTTTTAAATGATACCTCTCGTCCACAAATATACTAAGGGAAGGCAACGAAGAGGCTTTGAAAGCAAGGCAGAATTGCAGGAAACAGATTTCAGGAGGTAGATTCGAATCGCCTTGAAAGCACATGAAAAGCGGCAAAACGTGGACAATGATGCCCTTGGCCAAAAAGGGCGTATGCGTTTTTTCCTGAATATATTCAGGAAAAAACGCATACGCCCTTTTTGGCCAACCAAGCAACCTGGAAAGGCCAATCAGCGCTCCAAAGAAGTCTCGCTTCCCAGCGGGCAAAAGGGCCATGCGGAAAAAAGTGTCCAAACCAGAAATGCAGGACCGGCCATGGAGAAATGGGAGCCTTGCTACGCTGATGGGTGGGATGTAAATTGCCAACAGCCACTCTGGAGAAGTGTACGGTGTGTTCTGAAACATCTAAAAAACACAGCTTGGAGAGCATAGGGCACTTCCACTCATGGGCGTATAAATTGGGAAAACTAAAAATCAGCAAGACACAGGCACCCCAGAGTTTAGGGCTGCTCTGTTGACAAGAACCCCCACTTCATTACACCTTAAATATCCTAGGAAAGAGAAAAATGGATAAAGAAGTTGTGGTCCTCATGTACAATGGAATATCACTCAGCCATGAAATCAACGTCATAAGGCTAGTAGCAGCACGATGAGTGGATTTAGGTACGAAGATTCTAAGTGAAATAAGTCACACAGAAAAAGACACTTATCATAAGATATCACTTAGAGAGGGAATGTAAAAACCGCTACACTTGAACTGAATTGCAAAACAGAACAGAGTCACACGTTTAGGAAACACACTATGGCTGCTGAACGGGAAAGGTGAGGTGGGGTGATGCATAAAACAAGGGTTTCAAATTAGCTCCGATACCGTTCCATAAACCCAATATGTAAGAGACAAGACCTATTCCTTTTTCAGTGAACTGGACTCAACACCCCCTATTCACCGCACAAGAATATATCTGACTAGTAAGAATCTTCAAACCTATGTATTGATATCTCTCCGTAAGTGAGTCAAGGGGGTGTAAAGCGGCATAAACACAGCCGTGAAAAGCAGCTAAACCCCATTATAAAAATAAATTACTTTTCAAAACCCGTGAAACAAAGACAGTGAAAGAGAGAGAAATTCTTACAAAATTCGTTCAGGGGCTGTGATGCAACCTGGATTGACCATATCTAGACCCACAGCTGATTGAGACATAAGGGTGGACACTCTTGGGGCTGAGAGGTTCGGTGAGGTTGGGTGAGCCAACGCAGACCCTTTCAAGTAATACTGCATGGTACCCATCCCATGGGTCCCAAATCTCCAGGTTCAAGGGCATCTTCCTACGTCGAAAACAGGCATGAGAAACCCAGAAGATGGTACACCGTGTGATCGGGAAAGGTTTCTAAAACGCACCTCATTTCTCATCTCCTTTGCTCGGGTTCGCCATTCCAGCCGATTTACTAGCCGTCTCCCTCCTTGGAGAATCAGCACCTTTAACCTCCTGTTCCGTACAGGTTGCAATTTGTCCTGAGGATGAACGGGAAGAGGGGGAACCAATGAGAGACTAGCTCTAGGTGTTGGGACAGGCACAGGTCACTCTATTTTCCCATCAGGAAGAAGAATTAAGCACAAGCTCAGCCTGCCCCCCAGAACCAGAAGAGGGCCTGAAGCAATCCTGCGCTTTTGCGGCCAGCTCCCAAAAAAGCGAGTTGAAAAATGGAGCTCAGGGGCACTGCAATTCACAAACCTGCACAGTTTTAAATGATACCTCTCGTCCACAAATATACTAAGGGAAGGCAACGAAGAGGCTTTGAAAGCAAGGCAGAATTGCAGGAAACAGATTTCAGGAGGTAGATTCGAATCGCCTTGAAAGCACATGAAAAGCGGCAAAACGTGGACAATGATGCCCTTGGCCAAAAAGGGCGTATGCGTTTTTTCCTGAATATATTCAGGAAAAAACGCATACGCCCTTTTTGGCCAACCAAGCAACCTGGAAAGGCCAATCAGCGCTCCAAAGAAGTCTCGCTTCCCAGCGGGCAAAAGGGCCATGCGGAAAAAAGTGTCCAAACCAGAAATGCAGGACCGGCCATGGAGAAATGGGAGCCTTGCTACGCTGATGGGTGGGATGTAAATTGCCAACAGCCACTCTGGAGAAGTGTACGGTGTGTTCTGAAACATCTAAAAAACACAGCTTGGAGAGCATAGGGCACTTCCACTCATGGGCGTATAAATTGGGAAAACTAAAAATCAGCAAGACACAGGCACCCCAAAGTTTAGGGCTGCTCTGTGGACAAGAACCCCCACTTCATTACACCTTAAATATCCTAGGAAAGAGAAAAATGGATAAAGAAGTTGTGGTCCTCATGTACAATGGAATATCACTCAGCCATGAAATCAACGTCATAAGGCTAGTAGCAGCACGATGAGTGGAATTAGGTACGAAGATTCTAAGTGAAATAAGTCACACAGAAAAAGACACTTATCATAAGATATCACTTAGAGAGGGAATGTAAAAACCGCTACACTTGAACTGAATTGCAAAACAGAACAGAGTCACACGTTTAGGAAACACACTATGGCTGCTGAACGGGAAAGGTGAGGTGGGGTGATGCATAAAACAAGGGTTTCAAATTAGCTCCGATACCGTTCCATAAACCCAATATGTAAGAGACAAGACCTATTCCTTTTTCAGTGAACTGGACTCAACACCCCCTATTCACCGCACAAGAATATATCTGACTAGTAAGAATCTTCAAACCTATGTATTGATATCTCTCCGTAAGTGAGTCAAGGGGGTGTAAAGCGGCATAAACACAGCCGTGAAAAGCAGCTAAACCCCAATATAAAAATAAATTACTTTTCAAAACCCGTGAAACAAAGACAGTGAAAGAGAGAGAAATTCTTACAAAATTCGTTCAGGGGCTGTGATGCAACCTGGATTGACCATATCTAGACCCACAGCTGATTGAGACATAAGGGTGGACACTCTTGGGGCTGAGAGGTTCGGTGAGGTTGGGTGAGCCAACGCAGACCCTTTCAAGTAATACTGCATGGTACCCATCCCATGGGTCCCAAATCTCCAGGTTCAAGGGCATCTTCCTACGTGGAAAACAGGCATGAGAAACCCAGAAGATGGTACACCGTGTGATCGGAAAAGGTTTCTAAAACGCACCTCATTTCTCATCTCCTTTGCTCGGGTTCGCCATTCCAGCCGATTTACTAGCCATCTCCCTCCTTGGAGAATCAGCACCTTTAACCTCCTGTTCCGTACAGGTTGCAATTTGTCCTGAGGATGAACGGGAAGAGGGGGAACCAATGAGAGACTAGCTCTAGGTGTTGGGACAGGCACAGGTCACTCTATTTTCCCATCAGGAAGAAGAATTAAGCACAAGCTCAGCCTGCCCCCCAGAACCAGAAGAGGGCCTGAAGCAATCCTGCGCTTTTGCGGCCAGCTCCCAAAAAAGCGAGTTGAAAAATGGAGCTCAGGGGCACTGCAATTCACAAACCTGCACAGTTTTAAATGATACCTCTCGTCCACAAATATACTAAGGGAAGGCAACGAAGAGGCTTTGAAAGCAAGGCAGAATTGCAGGAAACAGATTTCAGGAGGTAGATTCGAATCGCCTTGAAAGCACATGAAAAGCGGCAAAACGTGGACAATGATGCCCTTGGCCAAAAAGGGCGTATGCGTTTTTCCTGAATATATTCAGGAAAAAACGCATACGCCCTTTTTGGCCAACCAAGCAACCTGGAAAGGCCAATCAGCGCTCCAAAGAAGTCTCGCTTCCCAGCGGGCAAAAGGGCCATGCGGAAAAAAGTGTCCAAACCAGAAATGCAGGACCGGCCATGGAGAAATGGGAGCCTTGCTACGCTGATGGGTGGGATGTAAATTGCCAACAGCCACTCTGGGGAAGTGTACGGTGTGTTCTGAAACATCTAAAAAACACAGCTTGGAGAGCATAGGGCACTTCCACTCATGGGCGTATAAATTGGGAAAACTAAAAATCAGCAAGACACAGGCACCCCAAAGTTTAGGGCTGCTCTGTTGACAAGAACCCCCACTTCATTACACCTTAAATATCCTAGGAAAGAGAAAAATGGATAAAGAAGTTGGGGTCCTCATGTACAATGGAATATCACTCAGCCATGAAATCCACGTCATAAGGCTAGTAGCAGCACGATGAGTGAATTTAGGTACGACGATTCTAAGTGAAATAAGTCACACAGAAAAGACACTTATCATAAGATATCACTTAGAGAGGGAATGTAAAAACCGCTACACTTGAACTGAATTGCAAAACAGAACAGAGTCACACGTTTAGGAAACACACTATGGCTGCTGAACGGGAAAGGTGAGGTGGGGTGATGCATAAAACAAGGGTTTCAAATTAGCTCCGATACCGTTCCATAAACCCAATATGTAAGAGACAAGACCTATTCCTTTTTCAGTGAACTGGACTCAACACCCCCTATTCACCGCACAAGAATATATCTGACTAGTAAGAATCTTCAAACCTATGTATTGATATCTCTCCGTAAGTGAGTCAAGGGGGTGTAAAGCGGCATAAACACAGCCGTGAAAAGCAGCTAAACCCCATTATAAAAATAAATTACTTTTCAAAACCCGTGAAACAAAGACAGTGAAAGAGAGAGAAATTCTTACAAAATTCGTTCAGGGGCTGTGATGCAACCTGGATTGACCATATCTAGACCCACAGCTGATTGAGACATAAGGGTGGACACTCTTGGGGCTGAGAGGTTCGGTGAGGTTGGGTGAGCCAACGCAGACCCTTTCAAGTAATACTGCATGGTACCCATCCCATGGGTCCCAAATCTCCAGGTTCAAGGGCATCTTCCTACGTCGAAAACAGGCATGAGAAACCCAGAAGATGGTACACCGTGTGATCGGGAAAGGTTTCTAAAACGCACCTCATTTCTCATCTCCTTTGCTCGGGTTCGCCATTCCAGCCGATTTACTAGCCGTCTCCCTCCTTGGAGAATCAGCACCTTTAACCTCCTGTTCCGTACAGGTTGCAATTTGTCCTGAGGATGAACGGGAAGAGGGGGAACCAATGAGAGACTAGCTCTAGGTGTTGGGACAGGCACAGGTCACTCTATTTTCCCATCAGGAAGAAGAATTAAGCACAAGCTCAGCCTGCCCCCCAGAACCAGAAGAGGGCCTGAAGCAATCCTGCGCTTTTGCGGCCAGCTCCCAAAAAAGCGAGTTGAAAAATGGAGCTCAGGGGCACTGCAATTCACAAACCTGCACAGTTTTAAATGATACCTCTCGTCCACAAATATACTAAGGGAAGGCAACGAAGAGGCTTTGAAAGCAAGGCAGAATTGCAGGAAACAGATTTCAGGAGGTAGATTCGAATCGCCTTGAAAGCACATGAAAAGCGGCAAAACGTGGACAATGATGCCCTTGGCCAAAAAGGGCGTATGCGTTTTTTCCTGAATATATTCAGGAAAAAACGCATACGCCCTTTTTGGCCAACCAAGCAACCTGGAAAGGCCAATCAGCGCTCCAAAGAAGTCTCGCTTCCCAGCGGGCAAAAGGGCCATGCGGAAAAAAGTGTCCAAACCAGAAATGCAGGACCGGCCATGGAGAAATGGGAGCCTTGCTACGCTGATGGGTGGGATGTAAATTGCCAACAGCCACTCTGGAGAAGTGTACGGTGTGTTCTGAAACATCTAAAAAACACAGCTTGGAGAGCATAGGGCACTTCCACTCATGGGCGTATAAATTGGGAAAACTAAAAATCAGCAAGACACAGGCACCCCAAAGTTTAGGGCTGCTCTGTGGACAAGAACCCCCACTTCATTACACCTTAAATATCCTAGGAAAGAGAAAAATGGATAAAGAAGTTGGGGTCCTCATGTACAATGGAATATCACTCAGCCATGAAATCAACGTCATAAGGCTAGTAGCAGCACGATGAGTGGATTTAGGTACGAAGATTCTAAGTGAAATAAGTCACACAGAAAAAGACACTTATCATAAGATATCACTTAGAGAGGGAATGTAAAAACTGCTACACTTGAACTGAATTGCAAAACAGAACAGAGTCACACGTTTAGGAAACACACTATGGCTGCTGAACGGGAAAGGTGAGGTGGGGTGATGCATAAAACAAGGGTTTCAAATTAGCTCCGATACCGTTCCATAAACCCAATATGTAAGAGACAAGACCTATTCCTTTTTCAGTGAACTGGACTCAACACCCCCTATTCACCGCACAAGAATATATCTGACTAGTAAGAATCTTCAAACCTATGTATTGATATCTCTCCGTAAGTGAGTCAAGGGGGTGTAAAGCGGCATAAACACAGCCGTGAAAAGCAGCTAAACCCCAATATAAAAATAAATTACTTTTCAAAACCCGTGAAACAAAGACAGTGAAAGAGAGAGAAATTCTTACAAAATTCGTTCAGGGGCTGTGATGCAACCTGGATTGACCATATCTAGACCCACAGCTGATTGAGACATAAGGGTGGACACTCTTGGGGCTGAGAGGTTCGGTGAGGTTGGGTGAGCCAACGCAGACCCTTTCAAGTAATACTGCATGGTACCCATCCCATGGGTCCCAAATCTCCAGGTTCAAGGGCATCTTCCTACGTCGAAAACAGGCATGAGAAACCCAGAAGATGGTACACCGTGTGATCGGGAAAGGTTTCTAAAACGCACCTCATTTCTCATCTCCTTTGCTCAGGTTCGCCATTCCAGCCGATTTACTAGCCGTCTCCCTCCTTGGAGAATCAGCACCTTTAACCTCCTGTTCCGTACAGGTTGCAATTTGTCCTGAGGATGAACGGGAAGAGGGGGAACCAATGAGAGACTAGCTCTAGATGTTGGGACAGGCACAGGTCACTCTATTTTCCCATCAGGAAGAAGAATTAAGCACAAGCTCAGCCTGCCTCCCAGAACCAGAAGAGGGCCTGAAGCAATCCTGCGCTTTTGCGGCCAGCTCCCAAAAAAGCAAGTTGAAAAATGGAGCTCAGGGGCACTGCAATTCACAAACCTGCAGAGTTTTAAATGATACCTCTCGTCCACAAATATATTAAGGGAAGGCAACGAAGAGGCTTTGAAAGCAAGGCAGAATTGCAGGAAACAGATTTCAGGAGGTAGATTCGAATCGCCTTGAAAGCACATGAAAAGCGGCAAAACGTGGACAATGATGCCCTTGGCCAAAAAGGGCGTATGCGTTTTTTCCTGAATATATTTAGGAAAAAACGCATACGCCCTTTTTGGCCAACCAAGCAACCTGGAAAGGCCAATCAGTGCTCCAAAGAAGTCTCGCTTCCCAGCGGGCAAAAGGGCCATGCGGAAAAAAGTGTCCAAACCAGAAATGCAGGACCGGCCATGGAGAAATGGGTGCCTTGCTACGCTGATGGGTGGGATGTAAATTGCCAACAGCCACTCTGGAGAAGTGTACGGTGTGTTCTGAAACATCTAAAAAACACAGCTTGGAGAGCATAGGGCACTTCCACTCATGGGCGTATAAATTGGGAAAACTAAAAATCAGAAAGACACAGGCACCCCAAAGTTTAGGGCTGCTCTGTTGACAAGAACCCCCACTTCATTACACCTTAAATATCCTAGGAAAGAGAAAAATGGATAAAGAAGTGGTGGTCCTCATGTACAATGGAATATCACTCAGCCATGAAATCCACGTCATAAGGCTAGTAGCAGCACGATGAGTGGATTTAGGTACGACGATTCTAAGTGAAATAAGTCACACAGAAAAGACACTTATCATAAGATATCACTTAGAGAGGGAATGTAAAAACCGCTACACTTGAACTGAATTGCAAAACAGAACAGAGTCACACGTTTAGGAAACACACTATGGCTGCTGAACGGGAAAGGTGAGGTGGGGTGATGCATAAAACAAGGGTTTCAAATTAGCTCCGATACCGTTCCATAAACCCAATATGTAAGAGACAAGACCTATTCCTTTTTCAGTGAACTGGACTCAACACCCCCTATTCACCGCACAAGAATATATCTGACTAGTAAGAATCTTCAAACCTATGTATTGATATCTCTCCGTAAGTGAGTCAAGGGGGTGTAAAGCGGCATAAACACAGCCGTGAAAAGCAGCTAAACCCCAATATAAAAATAAATTACTTTTCAAAACCCGTGAAACAAAGACAGTGAAAGAGAGAGAAATTCTTACAAAATTCGTTCAGGGGCTGTGATGCAACCTGGATTGACCATATCTAGACCCACAGCTGATTGAGACATAAGGGTGGACACTCTTGGGGCTGAGAGGTTCGGTGAGGTTGGGTGAGCCAACGCAGACCCTTTCAAGTAATACTGCATGGTACCCATCCCATGGGTCCCAAATCTCCAGGTTCAAGGGCATCTTCCTACGTCGAAAACAGGCATGAGAAACCCAGAAGATGGTACACCGTGTGATCGGGAAAGGTTTCTAAAACGCACCTCATTTCTCATCTCCTTTGCTTGGGTTCGCCATTCCAGCCGATTTACTAGCCATCTCCCTCCTTGGAGAATCAGCACCTTTAACCTCCTGTTCCGTACAGGTTGCAATTTGTCCTGAGGATGAACGGGAAGAGGGGGAACCAATGAGAGACTAGCTCTAGGTGTTGGGACAGGCACAGGTCACTCTATTTTCCCATCAGGAAGAAGAATTAAGCACAAGCTCAGCCTGCCCCCCAGAACCAGAAGAGGGCCTGAAGCAATCCTGCGCTTTTGCGGCCAGCTCCCAAAAAAGCGAGTTGAAAAATGGAGCTCAGGGGCACTGCAATTCACAAACCTGCACAGTTTTAAATGATACCTCTCGTCCACAAATATACTAAGGGAAGGCAACGAAGAGGCTTTGAAAGCAAGGCAGAATTGCAGGAAACAGATTTCAGGAGGTAGATTCGAATCGCCTTGAAAGCACATGAAAAGCGGCAAAACGTGGACAATGATGCCCTTGGCCAAAAAGGGCGTATGCGTTTTTTCCTGAATATATTCAGGAAAAAACGCATACGCCCTTTTTGGCCAACCAAGCAACCTGGAAAGGCCAATCAGCGCTCCAAAGAAGTTTCGCTTCCCAGCGGGCAAAAGGGCCATGCGGAAAAAAGTGTCCAAACCAGAAATGCAGGACCGGCCATGGAGAAATGGGAGCCTTGCTATGCTGATGGGTGGGATGTAAATTGCCAACAGCCACTCTGGAGAAGTGTACGGTGTGTTCTGAAACATCTAAAAAACACAGCTTGGAGAGCATAGGGCACTTCCACTCATGGGCGTATAAATTGGGCAAACTAAAAATCAGCAAGACACAGGCACCCCAAAGTTTAGGGCTGCTCTGTTGACAAGAACCCCCACTTCATTACACCTTAAATATCCTAGGAAAGAGAAAAATGGATAAAGAAGTTGTGGTCCTCATGTACAATGGAATATCACTCAGCCATGAAATCCACGTCACAAGGCTAGTAGCAGCACGATGAGTGGATTTAGGTACGACGATTCTAAGTCAAATAAGTCACACAGAAAAGACACTTATCATAAGATATCACTTAGAGAGGGAATGTAAAAACCGCTACACTTGAACTGAATTGCAAAACAGAACAGAGTCACACGTTTAGGAAACACACTATGGCTGCTGAACGGGAAAGGTGAGGTGGGGTGATGCATAAAACAAGGGTTTCAAATTAGCTCCGATACCGTTCCATAAACCCAATATGTAAGAGACAAGACCTATTCCTTTTTCAGTGAACTGGACTCAACACCCCCTATTCACCGCACAAGAATATATCTAACTAGTAAGAATCTTCAAACCTATGTATTGATATCTCTCCGTAAGTGAGTCAAGGGGGTGTAAAGCGGCATAAACACAGCCGTGAAAAGCAGCTAAACCCCATTATAAAAATAAATTACTTTTCAAAACCCGTGAAACAAAGACAGTGAAAGAGAGAGAAATTCTTACAAAATTCGTTCAGGGGCTGTGATGCAACCTGGATTGACCATATCTAGACCCACAGCTGATTGAGACATAAGGGTGGACACTCTTGGGGCTGAGAGGTTCGGTGAGGTTGGGTGAGCCAACGCAGACCCTTTCAAGTAATACTGCATGGTACCCATCCCATGGGTCCCAAATCTCCAGGTTCAAGGGCATCTTCCTACGTCGAAAACAGGCATGAGAAACCCAGAAGATGGTACACCGTGTGATCGGGAAAGGTTTCTAAAACGCACCTCATTTCTCATCTCCTTTGCTCAGGTTCGCCATTCCAGCCGATTTACTAGCCGTCTCCCTCCTTGGAGAATCAGCACCTTTAACCTCCTGTTCCGTACAGGTTGCAATTTGTCCTGAGGATGAACGGGAAGAGGGGGAACCAATGAGAGACTAGCTCTAGGTGTTGGGACAGGCACAGGTCACTCTATTTTCCCATCAGGAAGAAGAATTAAGCACAAGCTCAGCCTGCCTCCCAGAACCAGAAGAGGGCCTGAAGCAATCCTGCGCTTTTGCGGCCAGCTCCCAAAAAAGCAAGTTGAAAAATGGAGCTCAGGGGCACTGCAATTCACAAACCTGCAGAGTTTTAAATGATACCTCTCGTCCACAAATATATTAAGGGAAGGCAACGAAGAGGCTTTGAAAGCAAGGCAGAATTGCAGGAAACAGATTTCAGGAGGTAGATTCGAATCGCCTTGAAAGCACATGAAAAGCGGCAAAACGTGGACAATGATGCCCTTGGCCAAAAAGGGCGTATGCGTTTTTTCCTGAATATATTCAGGAAAAAACGCATACGCCCTTTTTGGCCAACCAAGCAACCTGGAAAGGCCAATCAGTGCTCCAAAGAAGTCTCGCTTCCCAGCGGGCAAAAGGGCCATGCGGAAAAAAGTGTCCAAACCAGAAATGCAGGACCGGCCATGGAGAAATGGGTGCCTTGCTACGCTGATGGGTGGGATGTAAATTGCCAACAGCCACTCTGGAGAAGTGTACGGTGTGTTCTGAAACATCTAAAAAACACAGCTTGGAGAGCATAGGGCACTTCCACTCATGGGCGTATAAATTGGGAAAACTAAAAATCAGAAAGACACAGGCACCCCAAAGTTTAGGGCTGCTCTGTTGACAAGAACCCCCACTTCATTACACCTTAAATATCCTAGGAAAGAGAAAAATGGATAAAGAAGTGGTGGTCCTCATGTACAATGGAATATCACTCAGCCATGAAATCCACGTCATAAGGCTAGTAGCAGCACGATGAGTGGATTTAGGTACGACGATTCTAAGTGAAATAAGTCACACAGAAAAGACACTTATCATAAGATATCACTTAGAGAGGGAATGTAAAAACCGCTACACTTGAACTGAATTGCAAAACAGAACAGAGTCACACGTTTAGGAAACACACTATGGCTGCTGAACGGGAAAGGTGAGGTGGGGTGATGCATAAAACAAGGGTTTCAAATTAGCTCCGATACCGTTCCATAAACCCAATATGTAAGAGACAAGACCTATTCCTTTTTCAGTGAACTGGACTCAACACCCCCTATTCACCGCACAAGAATATATCTGACTAGTAAGAATCTTCAAACCTATGTATTGATATCTCTCCGTAAGTGAGTCAAGGGGGTGTAAAGCGGCATAAACACAGCCGTGAAAAGCAGCTAAACCCCATTATAAAAATAAATTACTTTTCAAAACCCGTGAAACAAAGACAGTGAAAGAGAGAGAAATTCTTACAAAATTCGTTCAGGGGCTGTGATGCAACCTGGATTGACCATATCTAGACCCACAGCTGATTGAGACATAAGGGTGGACACTCTTGGGGCTGAGAGGTTCGGTGAGGTTGGGTGAGCCAACGCAGACCCTTTCAAGTAATACTGCATGGTACCCATCCCATGGGTCCCAAATCTCCAGGTTCAAGGGCATCTTCCTACGTCGAAAACAGGCATGAGAAACCCAGAAGATGGTACACCATGTGATCGGGAAAGGTTTCTAAAACGCACCTCATTTCTCATCTCCTTTGCTCGGGTTCGCCATTCCAGCCAATTTACTAGCCATCTCCCTCCTTGGAGAATCAGCACCTTTAACCTCCTGTTCCGTACAGGTTGCAATTTGTCCTGAGGATGAACGGGAAGAGGGGGAACCAATGAGAGACTAGCTCTAGGTGTTGGGACAGGCACAGGTCACTCTATTTTCCCATCAGGAAGAAGAATTAAGCACAAGCTCAGCCTGCCCCCCAGAACCAGAAGAGGGCCTGAAGCAATCCTGCGCTTTTGCGGCCAGCTCCCAAAAAAGCGAGTTGAAAAATGGAGCTCAGGGGCACTGCAATTCACAAACCTGCACAGTTTTAAATGATACCTCTCGTCCACAAATATACTAAGGGAAGGCAACGAAGAGGCTTTGAAAGCAAGGCAGAATTGCAGGAAACAGATTTCAGGAGGTAGATTCGAATCGCCTTGAAAGCACATGAAAAGCGGCAAAACGTGGACAATGATGCCCTTGGCCAAAAAGGGCGTATGCGTTTTTTCCTGAATATATTCAGGAAAAAACGCATACGCCCTTTTTGGCCAACCAAGCAACCTGGAAAGGCCAATCAGCGCTCCAAAGAAGTCTCGCTTCCCAGCGGGCAAAAGGGCCATGCGGAAAAAAGTGTCCAAACCAGAAATGCAGGACCGGCCATGGAGAAATGGGAGCCTTGCTACGCTGATGGGTGGGATGTAAATTGCCAACAGCCACTCTGGAGAAGTGTACGGTGTGTTCTGAAACATCTAAAAAACACAGCTTGGAGAGCATAGGGCACTTCCACTCATGGGCGTATAAATTGGGAAAACTAAAAATCAGCAAGACACAGGCACCCCAAAGTTTAGGGCTGCTCTGTTGACAAGAACCCCCACTTCATTACACCTTAAATATCCTAGGAAAGAGAAAAATGGATAAAGAAGTTGTGGTCCTCATGTACAATGGAATATCACTCAGCCATGAAATCCACGTCATAAGGCTAGTAGCAGCACGATGAGTGGATTTAGGTACGACGATTCTAAGTGAAATAAGTCACACAGAAAAGACACTTATCATAAGATATCACTTAGAGAGGGAATGTAAAAACCGCTACACTTGAACTGAATTGCAAAACAGAACAGAGTCACACGTTTAGGAAACACACTATGGCTGCTGAACGGGAAAGGTGAGGTGGGGTGATGCATAAAACAAGGGTTTCAAATTAGCTCCGATACCGTTCCATAAACCCAATATGTAAGAGACAAGACCTATTCCTTTTTCAGTGAACTGGACTCAACACCCCCTATTCACCGCACAAGAATATATCTGACTAGTAAGAATCTTCAAACCTATGTATTGATATCTCTCCGTAAGTGAGTCAAGGGGGTGTAAAGCGGCATAAACACAGCCGTGAAAAGCAGCTAAACCCCATTATAAAAATAAATTACTTTTCAAAACCCGTGAAACAAAGACAGTGAAAGAGAGAGAAATTCTTACAAAATTCGTTCAGGGGCTGTGATGCAACCTGGATTGACCATATCTAGACCCACAGCTGATTGAGACATAAGGGTGGACACTCTTGGGGCTGAGAGGTTCGGTGAGGTTGGGTGAGCCAACGCAGACCCTTTCAAGTAATACTGCATGGTACCCATCCCATGGGTCCCAAATCTCCAGGTTCAAGGGCATCTTCCTACGTCGAAAACAGGCATGAGAAACCCAGAAGATGGTACACCGTGTGATCGGGAAAGGTTTCTAAAACGCACCTCATTTCTCATCTCCTTTGCTCGGGTTCGCCATTCCAGCCGATTTACTAGCCATCTCCCTCCTTGGAGAATCAGCACCTTTAACCTCCTGTTCCGTACAGGTTGCAATTTGTCCTGAGGATGAACGGGAAGAGGGGGAACCAATGAGAGACTAGCTCTAGGTGTTGGGACAGGCACAGGTCACTCTATTTTCCCATCAGGAAGAAGAATTAAGCACAAGCTCAGCCTGCCCCCCAGAACCAGAAGAGGGCCTGAAGCAATCCTGCGCTTTTGCGGCCAGCTCCCAAAAAAGCGAGTTGAAAAATG
This sequence comes from Balaenoptera acutorostrata, assembly GCF_949987535.1. NCBI lineage: Eukaryota > Metazoa > Chordata > Mammalia > Artiodactyla > Balaenopteridae > Balaenoptera > Balaenoptera acutorostrata. The sequence continues at coordinate 210,436 of NW_026646056.1, forward strand.
GAGCTCAGGGGCACTGCAATTCACAAACCTGCAGAGTTTTAAATGATACCTCTCGTCCACAAATATATTAAGGGAAGGCAACGAAGAGGCTTTGAAAGCAAGGCAGAATTGCAGGAAACAGATTTCAGGAGGTAGATTCGAATCGCCTTGAAAGCACATGAAAAGCGGCAAAACGTGGACAATGATGCCCTTGGCCAAAAAGGGCGTATGCGTTTTTTCCTGAATATATTCAGGAAAAAACGCATACGCCCTTTTTGGCCAACCAAGCAACCTGGAAAGGCCAATCAGCGCTCCAAAGAAGTCTCGCTTCCCAGCGGGCAAAAGGGCCATGCGGAAAAAAGTGTCCAAACCAGAAATGCAGGACCGGCCATGGAGAAATGGGAGCCTTGCTACGCTGATGGGTGGGATGTAAATTGCCAACAGCCACTCTGGAGAAGTGTATGGTGTGTTGTGAAACATCTAAAAAACACAGCTTGGAGAGCATAGGGCACTTCCACTCATGGGCGTATAAATTGGGAAAACTAAAAATCAGCAAGACACAGGCACCCCAAAGTTTAGGGCTGCTCTGTGGACAAGAACCCCCACTTCATTACACCTTAAATATCCTAGGAAAGAGAAAAATGGATAAAGAAGTGGTGGTCCTCATGTACAATGGAATATCACTCAGCCATGAAATCCACGTCATAAGGCTAGTAGCAGCACGATGAGTGGATTTAGGTACGACGATTCTAAGTGAAATAAGTCACACAGAAAAGACACTTATCATAAGATATCACTTAGAGGCGGAATGTAAAAACCGCTACACTTGAACTGAATTGCAAAACAGAACAGAGTCACACGTTTAGGAAACACACTATGGCTGCTGAACGGGAAAGGTGAGGTGGGGTGATGCATAAAACAAGGGTTTCAAATTAGCTCCGATACCGTTCCATAAACCCAATATGTAAGAGACAAGACCTATTCCTTTTTCAGTGAACTGGACTCAACACCCCCTATTCACCGCACAAGAATATATCTGACTAGTAAGAATCTTCAAACCTATGTATTGATATCTCTCCATAAGTGAGTCAAGGGGGTGTAAAGCGGCATAAACACAGCCGTGAAAAGCAGCTAAACCCCATTATAAAAATAAATTACTTTTCAAAACCCGTGAAACAAAGACAGTGAAAGAGAGAGAAATTCTTACAAAATTCGTTCAGGGGCTGTGATGCAACCTGGATTGACCATATCTAGACCCACAGCTGATTGAGACATAAGGGTGGACACTCTTGGGGCTGAGAGGTTCGGTGAGGTTGGGTGAGCCAACGCAGACCCTTTCAAGTAATACTGCATGGTACCCATCCCATGGGTCCCAAATCTCCAGGTTCAAGGGCATCTTCCTACGTCGAAAACAGGCATGAGAAACCCAGAAGATGGTACACCGTGTGATCGGGAAAGGTTTCTAAAACGCACCTCATTTCTCATCTCCTTTGCTCGGGTTCGCCATTCCAGCCGATTTACTAGCCATCTCCCTCCTTGGAGAATCAGCACCTTTAACCTCCTGTTCCGTACAGGTTGCAATTTGTCCTGAGGATGAACGGGAAGAGGGGGAACCAATGAGAGACTAGCTCTAGGTGTTGGGACAGGCACAGGTCACTCTATTTTCCCATCAGGAAGAAGAATTAAGCACAAGCTCAGCCTGCCCCCCAGAACCAGAAGAGGGCCTGAAGCAATCCTGCGCTTTTGCGGCCAGCTCCCAAAAAAGCGAGTTGAAAAATGGAGCTCAGGGGCACTGCAATTCACAAACCTGCACAGTTTTAAATGATACCTCTCGTCCACAAATATACTAAGGGAAGGCAACGAAGAGGCTTTGAAAGCAAGGCAGAATTGCAGGAAACAGATTTCAGGAGGTAGATTCGAATCGCCTTGAAAGCACATGAAAAGCGGCAAAACGTGGACAATGATGCCCTTGGCCAAAAAGGGCGTATGCGTTTTTTCCTGAATATATTCAGGAAAAAACGCATACGCCCTTTTTGGCCAACCAAGCAACCTGGAAAGGCCAATCAGCGCTCCAAAGAAGTCTCGCTTCCCAGCGGGCAAAAGGGCCATGCGGAAAAAAGTGTCCAAACCAGAAATGCAGGACCGGCCATGGAGAAATGGGAGCCTTGCTACGCTGATGGGTGGGATGTAAATTGCCAACAGCCACTCTGGAGAAGTGTACGGTGTGTTCTGAAACATCTAAAAAACACAGCTTGGAGAGCATAGGGCACTTCCACTCATGGGCGTATAAATTGGGAAAACTAAAAATCAGCAAGACACAGGCACCCCAAAGTTTAGGGCTGCTCTGTTGACAAGAACCCCCACTTCATTACACCTTAAATATCCTAGGAAAGAGAAAAATGGATAAAGAAGTTGTGGTCCTCATGTACAATGGAATATCACTCAGCCATGAAATCCACGTCATAAGGCTAGTAGCAGCACGATGAGTGGATTTAGGTACGACGATTCTAAGTGAAATAAGTCACACAGAAAAGACACTTATCATAAGATATCACTTAGAGAGGGAATGTAAAAACCGCTACACTTGAACTGAATTGCAAAACAGAACAGAGTCACACGTTTAGGAAACACACTATGGCTGCTGAACGGGAAAGGTGAGGTGGGGTGATGCATAAAACAAGGGTTTCAAATTAGCTCCGATACCGTTCCATAAACCCAATATGTAAGAGACAAGACCTATTCCTTTTTCAGTGAACTGGACTCAACACCCCCTATTCACCGCACAAGAATATATCTGACTAGTAAGAATCTTCAAACCTATGTATTGATATCTCTCCGTAAGTGAGTCAAGGGGGTGTAAAGCGGCATAAACACAGCCGTGAAAAGCAGCTAAACCCCATTATAAAAATAAATTACTTTTCAAAACCCGTGAAACAAAGACAGTGAAAGAGAGAGAAATTCTTACAAAATTCGTTCAGGGGCTGTGATGCAACCTGGATTGACCATATCTAGACCCACAGCTGATTGAGACATAAGGGTGGACACTCTTGGGGCTGAGAGGTTCGGTGAGGTTGGGTGAGCCAACGCAGACCCTTTCAAGTAATACTGCATGGTACCCATCCCATGGGTCCCAAATCTCCAGGTTCAAGGGCATCTTCCTACGTCGAAAACAGGCATGAGAAACCCAGAAGATGGTACACCGTGTGATCGGGAAAGGTTTCTAAAACGCACCTCATTTCTCATCTCCTTTGCTCGGGTTCGCCATTCCAGCCAATTTACTAGCCATCTCCCTCCTTGGAGAATCAGCACCTTTAACCTCCTGTTCCGTACAGGTTGCAATTTGTCCTGAGGATGAACGGGAAGAGGGGGAACCAATAAGAGACTAGCTCTAGGTGTTGGGACAGGCACAGGTCACTCTATTTTCCCATCAGGAAGAAGAATTAAGCACAAGCTCAGCCTGCCCCCCAGAACCAGAAGAGGGCCTGAAGCAATCCTGCGCTTTTGCGGCCAGCTCCCAAAAAAGCGAGTTGAAAAATGGAGCTCAGGGGCACTGCAATTCACAAACCTGCACAGTTTTAAATGATACCTCTCGTCCACAAATATACTAAGGGAAGGCAACGAAGAGGCTTTGAAAGCAAGGCAGAATTGCAGGAAACAGATTTCAGGAGGTAGATTCGAATCGCCTTGAAAGCACATGAAAAGCGGCAAAACGTGGACAATGATGCCCTTGGCCAAAAAGGGCGTATGCGTTTTTTCCTGAATATATTCAGGAAAAAACGCATACGCCCTTTTTGGCCAACCAAGCAACCTGGAAAGGCCAATCAGCGCTCCAAAGAAGTCTCGCTTCCCAGCGGGCAAAAGGGCCATGCGGAAAAAAGTGTCCAAACCAGAAATGCAGGACCGGCCATGGAGAAATGGGAGCCTTGCTACGCTGATGGGTGGGATGTAAATTGCCAACAGCCACTCTGGAGAAGTGTACGGTGTGTTCTGAAACATCTAAAAAACACAGCTTGGAGAGCATAGGGCACTTCCACTCATGGGCGTATAAATTGGGAAAACTAAAAATCAGCAAGACACAGGCACCCCAAAGTTTAGGGCTGCTCTGTGGACAAGAACCCCCACTTCATTACACCTTAAATATCCTAGGAAAGAGAAAAATGGATAAAGAAGTTGGGGTCCTCATGTACAATGGAATATCACTCAGCCATGAAATCCACGTCATAAGGCTAGTAGCAGCACGATGAGTGGATTTAGGTACGACGATTCTAAGTGAAATAAGTCACACAGAAAAGACACTTATCATAAGATATCACTTAGAGAGGGAATGTAAAAACCGCTACACTTGAACTGAATTGCAAAACAGAACAGAGTCACACGTTTAGGAAACACACTATGGCTGCTGAACGGGAAAGGTGAGGTGGGGTGATGCATAAAACAAGGGTTTCAAATTAGCTCCGATACCGTTCCATAAACCCAATATGTAAGAGACAAGACCTATTCCTTTTTCAGTGAACTGGACTCAACACCCCCTATTCACCGCACAAGAATATATCTGACTAGTAAGAATCTTCAAACCTATGTATTGATATCTCTCCGTAAGTGAGTCAAGCGGGTGTAAAGCGGCATAAACACAGCCGTGAAAAGCAGCTAAACCCCATTATAAAAATAAATTACTTTTCAAAACCCGTGAAACAAAGGCAGTGAAAGAGAGAGAAATTCTTACAAAATTCGTTCAGGGGCTGTGATGCAACCTGGATTGACCATATCTAGACCCACAGCTGATTGAGACATAAGGGTGGACACTCTTGGGGCTGAGAGGTTCGGTGAGGTTGGGTGAGCCAACGCAGACCCTTTCAAGTAATACTGCATGGTACCCATCCCATGGGTCCCAAATCTCCAGGTTCAAGGGCATCTTCCTACGTCGAAAACAGGCATGAGAAACCCAGAAGATGGTACACCGTGTGATCGGGAAAGGTTTCTAAAACGCACCTCATTTCTCATCTCCTTTGCTCGGGTTCGCCATTCCAGCCGATTTACTAGCCATCTCCCTCCTTGGAGAATCAGCACCTTTAACCTCCTGTTCCGTACAGGTTGCAATTTGTCCTGAGGATGAACGGGAAGAGGGGGAACCAATGAGAGACTAGCTCTAGGTGTTGGGACAGGCACAGGTCACTCTATTTTCCCATCAGGAAGAAGAATTAAGCACAAGCTCAGCCTGCCCCCCAGAACCAGAAGAGGGCCTGAAGCAATCCTGCGCTTTTGCGGCCAGCTCCCAAAAAAGCGAGTTGAAAAATGGAGCTCAGGGGCACTGCAATTCACAAACCTGCAGAGTTTTAAATGATACCTCTCGTCCACAAATATATTAAGGGAAGGCAACGAAGAGGCTTTGAAAGCAAGGCAGAATTGCAGGAAACAGATTTCAGGAGGTAGATTCGAATCGCCTTGAAAGCACATGAAAAGCGGCAAAACGTGGACAATGATGCCCTTGGCCAAAAAGGGCGTATGCGTTTTTTCCTGAATATATTCAGGAAAAAACGCATACGCCCTTTTTGGCCAACCAAGCAACCTGGAAAGGCCAATCAGCGCTCCAAAGAAGTCTCGCTTCCCAGCAGGCAAAAGGGCCATGCGGAAAAAAGTGTCCAAACCAGAAATGCAGGACCGGCCATGGAGAAATGGGAGCCTTGCTACGCTGATGGGTGGGATGTAAATTGCCAACAGCCACTCTGGAGAAGTGTACGGTGTGTTCTGAAACATCTAAAAAACACAGCTTGGAGAGCATAGGGCACTTCCACTCATGGGCGTATAAATTGGGAAAACTAAAAATCAGCAAGACACAGGCACCCCAAAGTTTAGGGCTGCTCTGTGGACAAGAACCCCCACTTCATTACACCTTAAATATCCTAGGAAAGAGAAAAATGGATAAAGAAGTTGGGGTCCTCATGTACAATGGAATATCACTCAGCCATGAAATCCACGTCATAAGGCTAGTAGCAGCACGATGAGTGGATTTAGGTACGACGATTCTAAGTGAAATAAGTCACACAGAAAAGACACTTATCATAAGATATCACTTAGAGAGGGAATGTAAAAACCGCTACACTTGAACTGAATTGCAAAACAGAACAGAGTCACACGTTTAGGAAACACACTATGGCTGCTGAACGGGAAAGGTGAGGTGGGGTGATGCATAAAACAAGGGTTTCAAATTAGCTCCGATACCGTTCCATAAACCCAATATGTAAGAGACAAGACCTATTCCTTTTTCAGTGAACTGGACTCAACACCCCCTATTCACCGCACAAGAATATATCTGACTAGTAAGAATCTTCAAACCTATGTATTGATATCTCTCCGTAAGTGAGTCAAGCGGGTGTAAAGCGGCATAAACACAGCCGTGAAAAGCAGCTAAACCCCATTATAAAAATAAATTACTTTTCAAAACCCGTGAAACAAAGGCAGTGAAAGAGAGAGAAATTCTTACAAAATTCGTTCAGGGGCTGTGATGCAACCTGGATTGACCATATCTAGACCCACAGCTGATTGAGACATAAGGGTGGACACTCTTGGGGCTGAGAGGTTCGGTGAGGTTGGGTGAGCCAACGCAGACCCTTTCAAGTAATACTGCATGGTACCCATCCCATGGGTCCCAAATCTCCAGGTTCAAGGGCATCTTCCTACGTCGAAAACAGGCATGAGAAACCCAGAAGATGGTACACCGTGTGATCGGGAAAGGTTTCTAAAACGCACCTCATTTCTCATCTCCTTTGCTCGGGTTCGCCATTCCAGCCGATTTACTAGCCATCTCCCTCCTTGGAGAATCAGCACCTTTAACCTCCTGTTCCGTACAGGTTGCAATTTGTCCTGAGGATGAACGGGAAGAGGGGGAACCAATGAGAGACTAGCTCTAGGTGTTGGGACAGGCACAGGTCACTCTATTTTCCCATCAGGAAGAAGAATTAAGCACAAGCTCAGCCTGCCCCCCAGAACCAGAAGAGGGCCTGAAGCAATCCTGCGCTTTTGCGGCCAGCTCCCAAAAAAGCGAGTTGAAAAATGGAGCTCAGGGGCACTGCAATTCACAAACCTGCAGAGTTTTAAATGATACCTCTCGTCCACAAATATATTAAGGGAAGGCAACGAAGAGGCTTTGAAAGCAAGGCAGAATTGCAGGAAACAGATTTCAGGAGGTAGATTCGAATCGCCTTGAAAGCACATGAAAAGCGGCAAAACGTGGACAATGATGCCCTTGGCCAAAAAGGGCGTATGCGTTTTTTCCTGAATATATTCAGGAAAAAACGCATACGCCCTTTTTGGCCAACCAAGCAACCTGGAAAGGCCAATCAGCGCTCCAAAGAAGTCTCGCTTCCCAGCAGGCAAAAGGGCCATGCGGAAAAAAGTGTCCAAACCAGAAATGCAGGACCGGCCATGGAGAAATGGGAGCCTTGCTACGCTGATGGGTGGGATGTAAATTGCCAACAGCCACTCTGGAGAAGTGTACGGTGTGTTCTGAAACATCTAAAAAACACAGCTTGGAGAGCATAGGGCACTTCCACTCATGGGCGTATAAATTGGGAAAACTAAAAATCAGCAAGACACAGGCACCCCAAAGTTTAGGGCTGCTCTGTGGACAAGAACCCCCACTTCATTACACCTTAAATATCCTAGGAAAGAGAAAAATGGATAAAGAAGTGGTGGTCCTCATGTACAATGGAATATCACTCAGCCATGAAATCCACGTCATAAGGCTAGTAGCAGCACGATGAGTGGATTTAGGTACGACGATTCTAAGTGAAATAAGTCACACAGAAAAGACACTTATCATAAGATATCACTTAGAGGCGGAATGTAAAAACCGCTACACTTGAACTGAATTGCAAAACAGAACAGAGTCACACGTTTAGGAAACACACTATGGCTGCTGAACGGGAAAGGTGAGGTGGGGTGATGCATAAAACAAGGGTTTCAAATTAGCTCCGATACCGTTCCATAAACCCAATATGTAAGAGACAAGACCTATTCCTTTTTCAGTGAACTGGACTCAACACCCCCTATTCACCGCACAAGAATATATCTGACTAGTAAGAATCTTCAAACCTATGTATTGATATCTCTCCGTAAGTGAGTCAAGGGGGTGTAAAGCGGCATAAACACAGCCGTGAAAAGCAGCTAAACCCCATTATAAAAATAAATTACTTTTCAAAACCCGTGAAACAAAGACAGTGAAAGAGAGAGAAATTCTTACAAAATTCGTTCAGCGGCTGTGATGCAACCTGGATTGACCATATCTAGACCCACAGCTGATTGAGACATAAGGGTGGACACTCTTGGGGCTGAGAGGTTCGGTGAGGTTGGGTGAGCCAACGCAGACCCTTTCAAGTAACACTGCATGGTACCCATCCCATGGGTCCCAAATCTCCAGGTTCAAGGGCATCTTCCTACGTCGAAAACAGGCATGAGAAACCCAGAAGATGGTACACCGTGTGATCGGGAAAGGTTTCTAAAACGCACCTCATTTCTCATCTCCTTTGCTCGGGTTCGCCATTCCAGCCGATTTACTAGCCATCTCCCTCTTTGGAGAATCAACACCTTTAACCTCCTGTTCCGTACAGGTTGCAATTTGTCCTGAGGATGAACGGGAAGAGGGGGAACCAATGAGAGACTAGCTCTAGGTGTTGGGACAGGCACAGGTCACTCTATTTTCCCATCAGGAAGAAGAATTAAGCACAAGCTCAGCCTGCCCCCCAGAACCAGAAGAGGGCCTGAAGCAATCCTGCGCTTTTGCGGCCAGCTCCCAAAAAAGCGAGTTGAAAAATGGAGCTCAGGGGCACTGCAATTCACAAACCTGCACAGTTTTAAATGATACCTCTCGTCCACAAATATACTAAGGGAAGGCAACGAAGAGGCTTTGAAAGCAAGGCAGAATTGCAGGAAACAGATTTCAGGAGGTAGATTCGAATCGCCTTGAAAGCACATGAAAAGCGGCAAAACGTGGACAATGATGCCCTTGGCCAAAAAGGGCGTATGCGTTTTTTCCTGAATATATTCAGGAAAAAACGCATACGCCCTTTTTGGCCAACCAAGCAACCTGGAAAGGCCAATCAGCGCTCCAAAGAAGTCTCGCTTCCCAGCGGGCAAAAGGGCCATGCGGAAAAAAGTGTCCAAACCAGAAATGCAGGACCGGCCATGGAGAAATGGGAGCCTTGCTACGCTGATGGGTGGGATGTAAATTGCCAACAGCCACTCTGGAGAAGTGTACGGTGTGTTCTGAAACATCTAAAAAACACAGCTTGGAGAGCATAGGGCACTTCCACTCATGGGCGTATAAATTGGGAAAACTAAAAATCAGCAAGACACAGGCACCCCAAAGTTTAGGGCTGCTCTGTTGACAAGAACCCCCACTTCATTACACCTTAAATATCCTAGGAAAGAGAAAAATGGATAAAGAAGTTGGGGTCCTCATGTACAATGGAATATCACTCAGCCATGAAATCCACGTCATAAGGCTAGTAGCAGCACGATGAGTGGATTTAGGTACGACGATTCTAAGTGAAATAAGTCACACAGAAAAGACACTTATCATAAGATATCACTTAGAGAGGGCATGTAAAAACCGCTACACTTGAACTGAATTGCAAAACAGAACAGAGTCACACGTTTAGGAAACACACTATGGCTGCTGAACGGGAAAGGTGAGGTGGGGTGATGCATAAAACAAGGGTTTCAAATTAGCTCCGATACCGTTCCATAAACCCAATATGTAAGAGACAAGACCTATTCCTTTTTCAGTGAACTGGACTCAACACCCCCTATTCACCGCACAAGAATATATCTGACTAGTAAGAATCTTCAAACCTATGTATTGATATCTCTCCGTAAGTGAGTCAAGGGGGTGTAAAGCGGCATAAACACAGCCGTGAAAAGCAGCTAAACCCCATTATAAAAATAAATTACTTTTCAAAACCCGTGAAACAAAGGCAGTGAAAGAGAGAGAAATTCTTACAAAATTCGTTCAGGGGCTGTGATGCAACCTGGATTGACCATATCTAGACCCACAGCTGATTGAGACATAAGGGTGGACACTCTTGGGGCTGAGAGGTTCGGTGAGGTTGGGTGAGCCAACGCAGACCCTTTCAAGTAATACTGCATGGTACCCATCCCATGGGTCCCAAATCTCCAGGTTCAAGGGCATCTTCCTACGTCGAAAACAGGCATGAGAATCCCAGAAGATGGTACACCGTGTGATCGGGAAAGGTTTCTAAAACGCACCTCATTTCTCATCTCCTTTGCTCGGGTTCGCCATTCCAGCCGATTTACTAGCCATCTCCCTCCTTGGAGAATCAGCACCTTTAACCTCCTGTTCCGTACAGGTTGCAATTTGTCCTGAGGATGAACGGGAAGAGGGGGAACCAATGAGAGACTAGCTCTAGGTGTTGGGACAGGCACAGGTCACTCTATTTTCCCATCAGGAAGAAGAATTAAGCACAAGCTCAGCCTGCCCCCCAGAACCAGAAGAGGGCCTGAAGCAATCCTGCGCTTTTGCGGCCAGCTCCCAAAAAAGCGAGTTGAAAAATGGAGCTCAGGGGCACTGCAATTCACAAACCTGCAGAGTTTTAAATGATACCTCTCGTCCAAAAATATATTAAGGGAAGGCAACGAAGAGGCTTTGAAAGCAAGGCAGAATTGCAGGAAACAGATTTCAGGAGGTAGATTCGAATCGCCTTGAAAGCACATGAAAAGCGGCAAAACGTGGACAATGATGCCCTTGGCCAAAAAGGGCGTATGCGTTTTTTCCTGAATATATTCAGGAAAAAACGCATACGCCCTTTTTGGCCAACCAAGCAACCTGGAAAGGCCAATCAGCGCTCCAAAGAAGTCTCGCTTCCCAGCGGGCAAAAGGGCCATGCGGAAAAAAGTGTCCAAACCAGAAATGCAGGACCGGCCATGGAGAAATGGGAGCCTTGCTACGCTGATGGGTGGGATGTAAATTGCCAACAGCCACTCTGGAGAAGTGTACGGTGTGTTCTGAAACATCTAAAAAACACAGCTTGGAGAGCATAGGGCACTTCCACTCATGGGCGTATAAATTGGGAAAACTAAAAATCAGCAAGACACAGGCACCCCAAAGTTTAGGGCTGCTCTGTGGACAAGAACCCCCACTTCATTACACCTTAAATATCCTAGGAAAGAGAAAAATGGATAAAGAAGTGGTGGTCCTCATGTACAATGGAATATCACTCAGCCATGAAATCCACGTCATAAGGCTAGTAGCAGCACGATGAGTGGATTTAGGTACGACGATTCTAAGTGAAATAAGTCACACAGAAAAGACACTTATCATAAGATATCACTTAGAGGCGGAATGTAAAAACCGCTACACTTGAACTGAATTGCAAAACAGAACAGAGTCACACGTTTAGGAAACACACTATGGCTGCTGAACGGGAAAGGTGAGGTGGGGTGATGCATAAAACAAGGGTTTCAAATTAGCTCCGATACCGTTCCATAAACCCAATATGTAAGAGACAAGACCTATTCCTTTTTCAGTGAACTGGACTCAACACCCCCTATTCACCGCACAAGAATATATCTGACTAGTAAGAATCTTCAAACCTATGTATTGATATCTCTCCGTAAGTGAGTCAAGGGGGTGTAAAGCGGCATAAACACAGCCGTGAAAAGCAGCTAAACCCCATTATAAAAATAAATTACTTTTCAAAACCCGTGAAACAAAGACAGTGAAAGAGAGAGAAATTCTTACAAAATTCGTTCAGGGGCTGTGATGCAACCTGGATTGACCATATCTAGACCCACAGCTGATTGAGACATAAGGGTGGACACTCTTGGGGCTGAGAGGTTTGGTGAGGTTGGGTGAGCCAACGCAAACCCTTTCAAGTAATACTGCATGGTACCCATCCCATGGGTCCCAAATCTCCAGGTTCAAGGGCATCTTCCTACGTCGAAAACAGGCATGAGAAACCCAGAAGATGGTACACCGTGTGATCGGGAAAGGTTTCTAAAACGCACCTCATTTCTCATCTCCTTTGCTCGGGTTCGCCATTCCAGCCGATTTACTAGCCATCTCCCTCCTTGGAGAATCAGCACCTTTAACCTCCTGTTCCGTACAGGTTGCAATTTGTCCTGAGGATGAAGGGGAAGAGGGGGAACCAATGAGAGACTAGCTCTAGGTGTTGGGACAGGCACAGGTCACTCTATTTTCCCATCAGGAAGAAGAATTAAGCACAAGCTCAGCCTGCCCCCCAGAACCAGAAGAGGGCCTGAAGCAATCCTGCGCTTTTGCGGCCAGCTCCCAAAAAAGCAAGTTGAAAAATGGAGCTCAGGGGCACTGCAATTCACAAACCTGCAGAGTTTTAAATGATACCTCTCGTCCACAAATATATTAAGGGAAGGCAACGAAGAGGCTTTGAAAGCAAGGCAGAATTGCAGGAAACAGATTTCAGGAGGTAGATTCGAATCGCCTTGAAAGCACTTGAAAAGCGGCAAAACGTGGACAATGATGCCCTTGGCCAAAAAGGGCGTATGCGTTTTTTCCTGAATATATTCACGAAAAAACGCATACGCCCTTTTTGGCCAACCAAGCAACCTGGAAAGGCCAATCAGCGCTCCAAAGAAGTCTCGCTTCCCAGCGGGCAAAAGGGCCATGCGGAAAAAAGTGTCCAAACCAGAAATGCAGGACCGGCCATGGAGAAATGGGAGCCTTGCTACGCTGATGGGTGGGATGTAAATTGCCAACAGCCACTCTGGAGAAGTGTACGGTGTGTTCTGAAACATCTAAAAAACACAGCTTGGAGAGCATAGGGCACTTCCACTCATGGGCGTATAAATTGGGAAAACTAAAAATCAGCAAGACACAGGCACCCCAAAGTTTAGGGCTGCTCTGTTGACAAGAACCCCCACTTCATTACACCTTAAATATCCTAGGAAAGAGAAAAATGGATAAAGAAGTTGTGGTCCTCATGTACAATGGAATATCACTCAGCCATGAAATCCACGTCATAAGGCTAGTAGCAGCACGATGAGTGGATTTCGGTACGACGATTCTAAGTGAAATAAGTCACACAGAAAAAGACACTTATCATAAGATATCACTTCTAGAGGGAATGTAAAACCCGCTACACTTGAACTGAATTGCAAAACAGAACAGAGTCACACGTTTAGGAAACACACTATGGCTGCTGAACGGGAAAGGTGAGGTGGGGTGATGCATAAAACAAGGGTTTCAAATTAGCTCCGATACCGTTCCATAAACCCAATATGTAAGAGACAAGACCTATTCCTTTTTCAGTGAACTGGACTCAACACCCCCTATTCACCGCACAAGAATATATCTGACTAGTAAGAATCTTCAAACCTATGTATTGATATCTCTCCGTAAGTGAGTCAAGGGGGTGTAAAGCGGCATAAACACAGCCGTGAAAAGCAGCTAAACCCCATTATAAAAATAAATTACTTTTCAAAACCCGTGAAACAAAGACAGTGAAAGAGAGAGAAATTCTTACAAAATTCGTTCAGGGGCTGTGATGCAACCTGGATTGACCATATCTAGACCCACAGCTGATTGAGACATAAGGGTGGACACTCTTGGGGCTGAGAGGTTCGGTGAGGTTGGGTGAGCCAACGCAGACCCTTTCAAGTAATACTGCATGGTACCCATCCCATGGGTCCCAAATCTCCAGGTTCAAGGGCATCTTCCTACGTCGAAAACAGGCATGAGAAACCCAGAAGATGGTACACCGTGTGATCGGGAAAGGTTTCTAAAACGCACCTCATTTCTCATCTCCTTTGCTCGGGTTCGCCATTCCAGCCGATTTACTAGCCATCTCCCTCCTTGGAGAATCAGCACCTTTAACCTCCTGTTCCGTACAGGTTGCAATTTGTCCTGAGGATGAAGGGGAAGAGGGGGAACCAATGAGAGACTAGCTCTAGGTGTTGGGACAGGCACAGGTCACTCTATTTTCCCATCAGGAAGAAGAATTAAGCACAAGCTCAGCCTGCCCCCCAGAACCAGAAGAGGGCCTGAAGCAATCCTGCGCTTTTGCGGCCAGCTCCCAAAAAAGCAAGTTGAAAAATGGAGCTCAGGGGCACTGCAATTCACAAACCTGCAGAGTTTTGAATGATACCTCTCGTCCACAAATATATTAAGGGAAGGCAACGAAGAGGCTTTGAAAGCAAGGCAGAATTGCAGGAAACAGATTTCAGGAGGTAGATTCGAATCGCCTTGAAAGCACTTGAAAAGCGGCAAAACGTGGACAATGATGCCCTTGGCCAAAAAGGGCGTATGCGTTTTTTCCTGAATATATTCAGGAAAAAACGCATACGCCCTTTTTGGCCAACCAAGCAACCTGGAAAGGCCAATCAGCGCTCCAAAGAAGTCTCGCTTCCCAGCGGGCAAAAGGGCCATGCGGAAAAAAGTGTCCAAACCAGAAATGCAGGACCGGCCATGGAGAAATGGGAGCCTTGCTACGCTGATGGGTGGGATGTAAATTGCCAACAGCCACTCTGGAGAAGTGTACGGTGTGTTCTGAAACATCTAAAAAACACAGCTTGGAGAGCATAGGGCACTTCCACTCATGGGCGTATAAATTGGGAAAACTAAAAATCAGCAAGACACAGGCACCCCAAAGTTTAGGGCTGCTCTGTTGACAAGAACCCCCACTTCATTACACCTTAAATATCCTAGGAAAGAGAAAAATGGATAAAGAAGTTGGGGTCCTCATGTACAATGGAATATCACTCAGCCATGAAATCCACGTCATAAGGCTAGTAGCAGCACGATGAGTGGATTTAGGTACGACGATTCTAAGTGAAATAAGTCACACAGAAAAGACACTTATCATTAGATATCACTTAGAGAGGGCATGTAAAAACCGCTACACTTGAACTGAATTGCAAAACAGAACAGAGTCACACGTTTAGGAAACACACTATGGCTGCTGAACGGGAAAGGTGAGGTGGGGTGATGCATAAAACAAGGGTTTCAAATTAGCTCCGATACCGTTCCATAAACCCAATATGTAAGAGACAAGACCTATTCCTTTTTCAGTGAACTGGACTCAACACCCCCTATTCACCGCACAAGAATATATCTGACTAGTAAGAATCTTCAAACCTATGTATTGATATCTCTCCGTAAGTGAGTCAAGGGGGTGTAAAGCGGCATAAACACAGCCGTGAAAAGCAGCTAAACCCCATTATAAAAATAAATTACTTTTCAAAACCCGTGAAACAAAGACAGTGAAAGAGAGAGAAATTCTTACAAAATTCGTTCAGGGGCTGTGATGCAACCTGGATTGACCATATCTAGACCCACAGCTGATTGAGACATAAGGGTGGACACTCTTGGGGCTGAGAGGTTCGGTGAGGTTGGGTGAGCCAACGCAGACCCTTTCAAGTAATACTGCATGGTACCCATCCCATGGGTCCCAAATCTCCAGGTTCAAGGGCATCTTCCTACGTCGAAAACAGGCATGAGAAACCCAGAAGATGGTACACCATGTGATCGGGAAAGGTTTCTAAAACGCACCTCATTTCTCATCTCCTTTGCTCGGGTTCGCCATTCCAGCCGATTTACTAGCCGTCTCCCTCCTTGGAGAATCAGCACCTTTAACCTCCTGTTCCGTACAGGTTGCAATTTGTCCTGAGGATGAAGGGGAAGAGGGGGAACCAATGAGAGACTAGCTCTAGGTGTTGGGACAGGCAAAGGTCACTCTATTTTCCCATCAGGAAGAAGAATTAAGCACAAGCTCAGCCTGCCTCCCAGAACCAGAAGAGGGCCTGAAGCAATCCTGCGCTTTTGCGGCCAGCTCCCAAAAAAGCGAGTTGAAAAATGGAGCTCAGGGGCACTGCAATTCACAAACCTGCAGAGTTTTAAATGATACCTCTCGTCCACAAATATATTAAGGGAAGGCAACGAAGAGGCTTTGAAAGCAAGGCAGAATTGCAGGAAACAGATTTCAGGAGGTAGATTCTTATCGCCTTGAAAGCACATGAAAAGCGGCAAAACGTGGACAATGATGCCCTTGGCCAAAAAGGGCGTATGCGTTTTTTCCTGAATATATTCAGGAAAAAACGCATACGCCTTTTTTGGCCAACCAAGCAACCTGGAAAGGCCAATCAGCGCTCCAAAGAAGTCTCGCTTCCCAGCGGGCAAAAGGGCCATGCGGAAAAAAGTGTCCAAACCAGAAATGCAGGACCGGCCATGGAGAAATGGGAGCCTTGCTACGCTGATGGGTGGGATGTAAATTGCCAACAGCCACTCTGGAGAAGTGTACGGTGTGTTCTGAAACATCTAAAAAACACAGCTTGGAGAGCATAGGGCACTTCCACTCATGGGCGTATAAATTGGGAAAACTAAAAATCAGCAAGACACAGGCACCCCAAAGTTTAGGGCTGCTCTGTTGACAAGAACCCCCACTTCATTACACCTTAAATATCCTAGGAAAGAGAAAAATGGATAAAGAAGTTGGGGTCCTCATGTACAATGGAATATCACTCAGCCATGAAATCCACGTCATAAGGCTAGTAGCAGCACGATGAGTGGATTTAGGTACGACGATTCTAAGTGAAATAAGTCACACAGAAAAGACACTTATCATTAGATATCACTTAGAGAGGGAATGTAAAAACCGCTACACTTGAACTGAATTGCAAAACAGAACAGAGTCACACGTTTAGGAAACACACTATGGCTGCTGAACGGGAAAGGTGAGGTGGGGTGATGCATAAAACAAGGGTTTCAAATTAGCTCCGATACCGTTCCATAAACCCAATATGTAAGAGACAAGACCTATTCCTTTTTCAGTGAACTGGACTCAACACCCCCTATTCACCGCACAAGAATATATCTGACTAGTAAGAATCTTCAAACCTATGTATTGATATCTCTCTGTAAGTGAGTCAAGGGGGTGTAAAGCGGCATAAACACAGCCGTGAAAAGCAGCTAAACCCCATTATAAAAATAAATTACTTTTCAAAACCCATGAAACAAAGACAGTGAAAGAGAGAGAAATTCTTACAAAATTCGTTCAGGGGCTGTGATGCAACCTGGATTGACCATATCTAGACCCACAGCTGATTGAGACATAAGGGTGGACACTCTTGGGGCTGAGAGGTTCGGTGAGGTTGGGTGAGCCAACGCAGACCCTTTCAAGTAATACTGCATGGTACCCATCCCATGGGTCCCAAATCTCCAGGTTCAAGGGCATCTTCCTACGTCGAAAACAGGCATGAGAAACCCAGAAGATGGTACACCGTGTGATCGGGAAAGGTTTCTAAAACGCACCTCATTTCTCATCTCCTTTGCTCGGGTTCGCCATTCCAGCCGATTTACTAGCCGTCTCCCTCCTTGGAGAATCAGCACCTTTAACCTCCTGTTCCGTACAGGTTGCAATTTGTCCTGAGGATGAACGGGAAGAGGGGGAAGCAATGAGAGACTAGCTCTAGGTGTTGGGACAGGCACAGGTCACTCTATTTTCCCATCAGGAAGAAGAATTAAGCACAAGCTCAGCCTGCCCCCCAGAACCAGAAGAGGGCCTGAAGCAATCCTGCGCTTTTGCGGCCAGCTCCCAAAAAAGCGAGTTGAAAAATGGAGCTCAGGGGCACTGCAATTCACAAACCTGCACAGTTTTAAATGATACCTCTCGTCCACAAATATACTAAGGGAAGGCAACGAAGAGGCTTTGAAAGCAAGGCAGAATTGCAGGAAACAGATTTCAGGAGGTAGATTCGAATCGCCTTGAAAGCACATGAAAAGCGGCAAAACGTGGACAATGATGCCCTTGGCCAAAAAGGGCATATGCGTTTTTTCCTGAATATATTCAGGAAAAAACGCATACGCCCTTTTTGGCCAACCAAGCAACCTGGAAAGGCCAATCAGCGCTCCAAAGAAGTCTCGCTTCCCAGCGGGCAAAAGGGCCATGCGGAAAAAAAGTGTCCAAACCAGAAATGCAGGACCGGCCATGGAGAAATGGGAGCCTTGCTACGCTGATGGGTGGGATGTAAATTGCCAACAGCCACTCTGGAGAAGTGTACGGTGTGTTCTGAAACATCTAAAAAACACAGCTTGGAGAGCATAGGGCACTTCCACTCATGGGCGTATAAATTGGGAAAACTAAAAATCAGCAAGACACAGGCACCCCAAAGTTTAGGGCTGCTCTGTTGACAAGAACCCCCACTTCATTACACCTTAAATATCCTAGGAAAGAGAAAAATGGATAAAGAAGTTGGGGTCCTCATGTACAATGGAATATCACTCAGCCATGAAATCCACGTCATAAGGCTAGTAGCAGCACGATGAGTGGATTTAGGTACGACGATTCTAAGTGAAATAAGTCACACAGAAAAGACACTTATCATTAGATATCACTTAGAGAGGGAATGTAAAAACCGCTACACTTGAACTGAATTGCAAAACAGAACAGAGTCACACGTTTAGGAAACACACTATGGCTGCTGAACGGGAAAGGTGAGGTGGGGTGATGCATAAAACAAGGGTTTCAAATTAGCTCCGATACCGTTCCATAAACCCAATATGTAAGAGACAAGACCTATTCCTTTTTCAGTGAACTGGACTCAACACCCCCTATTCACCGCACAAGAATATATCTGACTAGTAAGAATCTTCAAACCTATGTATTGATATCTCTCCGTAAGTGAGTCAAGGGGGTGTAAAGCGGCATAAACACAGCCGTGAAAAGCAGCTAAACCCCATTATAAAAATAAATTACTTTTCAAAACCCGTGAAACAAAGACAGTGAAAGAGAGAGAAATTCTTACAAAATTCGTTCAGGGGCTGTGATGCAACCTGGATTGACCATATCTAGACCCACAGCTGATTGAGACATAAGGGTGGACACTCTTGGGGCTGAGAGGTTCGGTGAGGTTGGGTGAGCCAACGCAGACCCTTTCAAGTAATACTGCATGGTACCCATCCCATGGGTCCCAAATCTCCAGGTTCAAGGGCATCTTCCTACGTCGAAAACAGGCATGAGAAACCCAGAAGATGGTACACCGTGTGATCGGGAAAGGTTTCTAAAACGCACCTCATTTCTCATCTCCTTTGCTCGGGTTCGCCATTCCAGCCGATTTACTAGCCGTCTCCCTCCTTGGAGAATCAGCACCTTTAACCTCCTGTTCCGTACAGGTTGCAATTTGTCCTGAGGATGAAGGGGAAGAGGGGGAACCAATGAGAGACTAGCTCTAGGTGTTGGGACAGGCACAGGTCACTCTATTTTCCCATCAGGAAGAAGAATTAAGCACAAGCTCAGCCTGCCCCCCAGAACCAGAAGAGGGCCTGAAGCAATCCTGCGCTTTTGCGGCCAGCTCCCAAAAAAGCGAGTTGAAAAATGGAGCTCAGGGGCACTGCAATTCACAAACCTGCACAGTTTTAAATGATACCTCTCGTCCACAAATATACTAAGGGAAGGCAACGAAGAGGCTTTGAAAGCAAGGCAGAATTGCAGGAAACAGATTTCAGGAGGTAGATTCTTATCGCCTTGAAAGCACATGAAAAGCGGCAAAACGTGGACAATGATGCCCTTGGCCAAAAAGGGCATATGCGTTTTTTCCTGAATATATTCAGGAAAAAACGCATACGCCCTTTTTGGCCAACCAAGCAACCTGGAAAGGCCAATCAGCGCTCCAAAGAAGTCTCGCTTCCCAGCGGGCAAAAGGGCCATGCGGAAAAAAAGTGTCCAAACCAGAAATGCAGGACCGGCCATGGAGAAATGGGAGCCTTGCTACGCTGATGGGTGGGATGTAAATTGCCAACAGCCACTCTGGAGAAGTGTACGGTGTATTCTGAAACATCTAAAAAACACAGCTTGGAGAGCATAGGGCACTTCCACTCATGGGCGTATAAATTGGGAAAACTAAAAATCAGCAAGACACAGGCACCCCAAAGTTTAGGGCTGCTCTGTTGACAAGAACCCCCACTTCATTACACCTTAAATATCCTAGGAAAGAGAAAAATGGATAAAGAAGTTGTGGTCCTCATGTACAATGGAATATCACTCAGCCATGAAATCAACGTCATAAGGCTAGTAGCAGCACGATGAGTGGATTTAGGTACGACGATTCTAAGTGAAATAAGTCACACAGAAAAAGACACTTATCATAAGATATCACTTAGAGAGGGAATGTAAAAACCGCTACACTTGAACTGAATTGCAAAACAGAACAGAGTCACACGTTTAGGAAACACACTATGGCTGCTGAACGGGAAAGGTGAGGTGGGGTGATGCATAAAACAAGGGTTTCAAATTAGCTCCGATACCGTTCCATAAACCCAATATGTAAGAGACAAGACCTATTCCTTTTTCAGTGAACTGGACTCAACACCCCCTATTCACCGCACAAGAATATATCTGACTAGTAAGAATCTTCAAACCTATGTATTGATATCTCTCCGTAAGTGAGTCAAGGGGGTGTAAAGCGGCATAAACACAGCCGTGAAAAGCAGCTAAACCCCATTATAAAAATAAATTACTTTTCAAAACCCGTGAAACAAAGACAGTGAAAGAGAGAGAAATTCTTACAAAATTCGTTCAGGGGCTGTGATGCAACCTGGATTGACCATATCTAGACCCACAGCTGATTGAGACATAAGGGTGGACACTCTTGGGGCTGAGAGGTTCGGTGAGGTTGGGTGAGCCAACGCAGACCCTTTCAAGTAATACTGCATGGTACCCATCCCATGGGTCCCAAATCTCCAGGTTCAAGGGCATCTTCCTACGTCGAAAACAGGCATGAGAAACCCAGAAGATGGTACACCATGTGATCGGGAAAGGTTTCTAAAACGCACCTCATTTCTCATCTCCTTTGCTCGGGTTCGCCATTCCAGCCGATTTACTAGCCGTCTCCCTCCTTGGAGAATCAGCACCTTTAACCTCCTGTTCCGTACAGGTTGCAATTTGTCCTGAGGATGAAGGGGAAGAGGGGGAACCAATGAGAGACTAGCTCTAGGTGTTGGGACAGGCACAGGTCACTCTATTTTCCCATCAGGAAGAAGAATTAAGCACAAGCTCAGCCTGCCTCCCAGAACCAGAAGAGGGCCTGAAGCAATCCTGCGCTTTTGCGGCCAGCTCCCAAAAAAGCGAGTTGAAAAATGGAGCTCAGGGGCACTGCAATTCACAAACCTGCAGAGTTTTAAATGATACCTCTCGTCCACAAATATATTAAGGGAAGGCAACGAAGAGGCTTTGAAAGCAAGGCAGAATTGCAGGAAACAGATTTCAGGAGGTAGATTCTTATCGCCTTGAAAGCACATGAAAAGCGGCAAAACGTGGACAATGATGCCCTTGGCCAAAAAGGGCGTATGCGTTTTTTCCTGAATATATTCAGGAAAAAACGCATACGCCCTTTTTGGCCAACCAAGCAACCTGGAAAGGCCAATCAGCGCTCCAAAGAAGTCTCGCTTCCCAGCGGGCAAAAGGGCCATGCGGAAAAAAGTGTCCAAACCAGAAATGCAGGACCGGCCATGGAGAAATGGGAGCCTTGCTACGCTGATGGGTGGGATGTAAATTGCCAACAGCCACTCTGGAGAAGTGTACGGTGTGTTCTGAAACATCTAAAAAACACAGCTTGGAGAGCATAGGGCACTTCCACTCATGGGCGTATAAATTGGGAAAACTAAAAATCAGCAAGACACAGGCACCCCAAAGTTTAGGGCTGCTCTGTTGACAAGAACCCCCACTTCATTACACCTTAAATATCCTAGGAAAGAGAAAAATGGATAAAGAAGTTGGGGTCCTCATGTACAATGGAATATCACTCAGCCATGAAATCCACGTCATAAGGCTAGTAGCAGCACGATGAGTGGATTTAGGTACGACGATTCTAAGTGAAATAAGTCACACAGAAAAGACACTTATCATTAGATATCACTTAGAGAGGGAATGTAAAAACCGCTACACTTGAACTGAATTGCAAAACAGAACAGAGTCACACGTTTAGGAAACACACTATGGCTGCTGAACGGGAAAGGTGAGGTGGGGTGATGCATAAAACAAGGGTTTCAAATTAGCTCCGATACCGTTCCATAAACCCAATATGTAAGAGACAAGACCTATTCCTTTTTCAGTGAACTGGACTCAACACCCCCTATTCACCGCACAAGAATATATCTGACTAGTAAGAATCTTCAAACCTATGTATTGATATCTCTCTGTAAGTGAGTCAAGGGGGTGTAAAGCGGCATAAACACAGCCGTGAAAAGCAGCTAAACCCCATTATAAAAATAAATTACTTTTCAAAACCCATGAAACAAAGACAGTGAAAGAGAGAGAAATTCTTACAAAATTCGTTCAGGGGCTGTGATGCAACCTGGATTGACCATATCTAGACCCACAGCTGATTGAGACATAAGGGTGGACACTCTTGGGGCTGAGAGGTTCGGTGAGGTTGGGTGAGCCAACGCAGACCCTTTCAAGTAATACTGCATGGTACCCATCCCATGGGTTCCAAATCTCCAGGTTCAAGGGCATCTTCCTACGTCGAAAACAGGCATGAGAAACCCAGAAGATGGTACACCGTGTGATCGGGAAAGGTTTCTAAAACGCACCTCATTTCTCATCTCCTTTGCTCGGGTTCGCCATTCCAGCCGATTTACTAGCCGTCTCCCTCCTTGGAGAATCAGCACCTTTAACCTCCTGTTCCGTACAGGTTGCAATTTGTCCTGAGGATGAACGGGAAGAGGGGGAAGCAATGAGAGACTAGCTCTAGGTGTTGGGACAGGCACAGGTCACTCTATTTTCCCATCAGGAAGAAGAATTAAGCACAAGCTCAGCCTGCCCCCCAGAACCAGAAGAGGGCCTGAAGCAATCCTGCGCTTTTGCGGCCAGCTCCCAAAAAAGCGAGTTGAAAAATGGAGCTCAGGGGCACTGCAATTCACAAACCTGCACAGTTTTAAATGATACCTCTCGTCCACAAATATACTAAGGGAAGGCAACGAAGAGGCTTTGAAAGCAAGGCAGAATTGCAGGAAACAGATTTCAGGAGGTAGATTCGAATCGCCTTGAAAGCACATGAAAAGCGGCAAAACGTGGACAATGATGCCCTTGGCCAAAAAGGGCGTATGCGTTTTTTCCTGAATATATTCAGGAAAAAACGCATTCGCCCTTTTTGGCCAACCAAGCAACCTGGAAAGGCCAATCAGCGCTCCAAAGAAGTCTCGCTTCCCAGCGGGCAAAAGGGCCATGTGGAAAAAAAGTGTCCAAACCAGAAATGCAGGACCGGCCATGGAGAAATGGGAGCCTTGCTACGCTGATGGGTGGGATGTAAATTGCCAACAGCCACTCTGGAGAAGTGTACGGTGTGTTCTGAAACATCTAAAAAACACAGCTTGGAGAGCATAGGGCACTTCCACTCATGGGCGTATAAATTGGGAAAACTAAAAATCAGCAAGACACAGGCACCCCAAAGTTTAGGGCTGCTCTGTTGACAAGAACCCCCACTTCATTACACCTTAAATATCCTAGGAAAGAGAAAAATGGATAAAGAAGTTGTGGTCCTCATGTACAATGGAATATCACTCAGCCATGAAATCCACGTCATAAGGCTAGTAGCAGCACGATGAGTGGATTTCGGTACGACGATTCTAAGTGAAATAAGTCACACAGAAAAAGACACTTATCATAAGATATCACTTCTAGAGGGAATGTAAAACCCGCTACACTTGAACTGAATTGCAAAACAGAACAGAGTCACACGTTTAGGAAACACACTATGGCTGCTGAACGGGAAAGGTGAGGTGGGGTGATGCATAAAACAAGGGTTTCAAATTAGCTCCGATACCGTTCCATAAACCCAATATGTAAGAGACAAGACCTATTCCTTTTTCAGTGAACTGTACTCAACACCCCCTATTCACCGCACAAGAATATATCTGACTAGTAAGAATCTTCAAACCTATGTATTGATATCTCTCCGTAAGTGAGTCAAGGGGGTGTAAAGCGGCATAAACACAGCCGTGAAAAGCAGCTAAACCCCATTATAAAAATAAATTACTTTTCAAAACCCGTGAAACAAAGACAGTGAAAGAGAGAGAAATTCTTACAAAATTCGTTCAGGGGCTGTGATGCAACCTGGATTGACCATATCTAGACCCACAGCTGATTGAGACATAAGGGTGGACACTCTTGGGGCTGAGAGGTTCGGTGAGGTTGGGTGAGCCAACGCAGACCCTTTCAAGTAATACTGCATGGTACCCATCCCATGGGTCCCAAATCTCCAGGTTCAAGGGCATCTTCCTACGTCGAAAACAGGCATGAGAAACCCAGAAGATGGTACACCGTGTGATCGGGAAAGGTTTCTAAAACGCACCTCATTTCTCATCTCCTTTGCTCGGGTTCGCCATTCCAGCCGATTTACTAGCCGTCTCCCTCCTTGGAGAATCAGCACCTTTAACCTCCTGTTCCGTACAGGTTGCAATTTGTCCTGAGGATGAACGGGAAGAGGGGGAACCAATGAGAGACTAGCTCTAGGTGTTGGGACAGGCACAGGTCACTCTATTTTCCCATCAGGAAGAAGAATTAAGCACAAGCTCAGCCTGCCTCCCAGAACCAGAAGAGGGCCTGAAGCAATCCTGCGCTTTTGCGGCCAGCTCCCAAAAAAGCGAGTTGAAAAATGGAGCTCAGGGGCACTGCAATTCACAAACCTGCAGAGTTTTAAATGATACCTCTTGTCCACAAATATATTAAGGGAAGGCAACGAAGAGGCTTTGAAAGCAAGGCAGAATTGCAGGAAACAGATTTCAGGAGGTAGATTCTTATCGCCTTGAAAGCACATGAAAAGCGGCAAAACGTGGACAATGATGCCCTTGGCCAAAAAGGGCGTATGCGTTTTTTCCTGAATATATTCAGGAAAAAACGCATACGCCCTTTTTGGCCAACCAAGCAACCTGGAAAGGCCAATCAGCGCTCCAAAGAAGTCTCGCTTCCCAGCGGGCAAAAGGGCCATGCGGAAAAAAGTGTCCAAACCAGAAATGCAGGACCGGCCATGGAGAAATGGGAGCCTTGCTACGCTGATGGGTGGGATGTAAATTGCCAACAGCCACTCTGGAGAAGTGTACGGTGTGTTCTGAAACATCTAAAAAACACAGCTTGGAGAGCATAGGGCACTTCCACTCATGGGCGTATAAATTGGGAAAACTAAAAATCAGCAAGACACAGGCACCCCAAAGTTTAGGGCTGCTCTGTTGACAAGAACCCCCACTTCATTACACCTTAAATATCCTAGGAAAGAGAAAAATGGATAAAGAAGTTGGGGTCCTCATGTACAATGGAATATCACTCAGCCATGAAATCCACGTCATAAGGCTAGTAGCAGCACGATGAGTGGATTTAGGTACGACGATTCTAAGTGAAATAAGTCACACAGAAAAGACACTTATCATTAGATATCACTTAGAGAGGGAATGTAAAAACCGCTACACTTGAACTGAATTGCAAAACAGAACAGAGTCACACGTTTAGGAAACACACTATGGCTGCTGAACGGGAAAGGTGAGGTGGGGTGATGCATAAAACAAGGGTTTCAAATTAGCTCCGATACCGTTCCATAAACCCAATATGTAAGAGACAAGACCTATTCCTTTTTCAGTGAACTGGACTCAACACCCCCTATTCACCGCACAAGAATATATCTGACTAGTAAGAATCTTCAAACCTATGTATTGATATCTCTCTGTAAGTGAGTCAAGGGGGTGTAAAGCGGCATAAACACAGCCGTGAAAAGCAGCTAAACCCCATTATAAAAATAAATTACTTTTCAAAACCCATGAAACAAAGACAGTGAAAGAGAGAGAAATTCTTACAAAATTCGTTCAGGGGCTGTGATGCAACCTGGATTGACCATATCTAGACCCACAGCTGATTGAGACATAAGGGTGGACACTCTTGGGGCTGAGAGGTTCGGTGAGGTTGGGTGAGCCAACGCAGACCCTTTCAAGTAATACTGCATGGTACCCATCCCATGGGTCCCAAATCTCCAGGTTCAAGGGCATCTTCCTACGTCGAAAACAGGCATGAGAAACCCAGAAGATGGTACACCGTGTGATCGGGAAAGGTTTCTAAAACGCACCTCATTTCTCATCTCCTTTGCTCGGGTTCGCCATTCCAGCCGATTTACTAGCCGTCTCCCTCCTTGGAGAATCAGCACCTTTAACCTCCTGTTCCGTACAGGTTGCAATTTGTCCTGAGGATGAACGGGAAGAGGGGGAAGCAATGAGAGACTAGCTCTAGGTGTTGGGACAGGCACAGGTCACTCTATTTTCCCATCAGGAAGAAGAATTAAGCACAAGCTCAGCCTGCCCCCCAGAACCAGAAGAGGGCCTGAAGCAATCCTGCGCTTTTGCGGCCAGCTCCCAAAAAAGCGAGTTGAAAAATGGAGCTCAGGGGCACTGCAATTCACAAACCTGCACAGTTTTAAATGATACCTCTCGTCCACAAATATACTAAGGGAAGGCAACGAAGAGGCTTTGAAAGCAAGGCAGAATTGCAGGAAACAGATTTCAGGAGGTAGATTCGAATCGCCTTGAAAGCACATGAAAAGCGGCAAAACGTGGACAATGATGCCCTTGGCCAAAAAGGGCATATGCGTTTTTTCCTGAATATATTCAGGAAAAAACGCATACGCCCTTTTTGGCCAACCAAGCAACCTGGAAAGGCCAATCAGCGCTCCAAAGAAGTCTCGCTTCCCAGCGGGCAAAAGGGCCATGCGGAAAAAAAGTGTCCAAACCAGAAATGCAGGACCGGCCATGGAGAAATGGGAGCCTTGCTACGCTGATGGGTGGGATGTAAATTGCCAACAGCCACTCTGGAGAAGTGTACGGTGTGTTCTGAAACATCTAAAAAACACAGCTTGGAGAGCATAGGGCACTTCCACTCATGGGCGTATAAATTGGGAAAACTAAAAATCAGCAAGACACAGGCACCCCAAAGTTTAGGGCTGCTCTGTTGACAAGAACCCCCACTTCATTACACCTTAAATATCCTAGGAAAGAGAAAAATGGATAAAGAAGTTGGGGTCCTCATGTACAATGGAATATCACTCAGCCATGAAATCCACGTCATAAGGCTAGTAGCAGCACGATGAGTGGATTTAGGTACGACGATTCTAAGTGAAATAAGTCACACAGAAAAGACACTTATCATTAGATATCACTTAGAGAGGGAATGTAAAAACCGCTACACTTGAACTGAATTGCAAAACAGAACAGAGTCACACGTTTAGGAAACACACTATGGCTGCTGAACGGGAAAGGTGAGGTGGGGTGATGCATAAAACAAGGGTTTCAAATTAGCTCCGATACCGTTCCATAAACCCAATATGTAAGAGACAAGACCTATTCCTTTTTCAGTGAACTGGACTCAACACCCCCTATTCACCGCACAAGAATATATCTGACTAGTAAGAATCTTCAAACCTATGTATTGATATCTCTCTGTAAGTGAGTCAAGGGGGTGTAAAGCGGCATAAACACAGCCGTGAAAAGCAGCTAAACCCCATTATAAAAATAAATTACTTTTCAAAACCCATGAAACAAAGACAGTGAAAGAGAGAGAAATTCTTACAAAATTCGTTCAGGGGCTGTGATGCAACCTGGATTGACCATATCTAGACCCACAGCTGATTGAGACATAAGGGTGGACACTCTTGGGGCTGAGAGGTTCGGTGAGGTTGGGTGAGCCAACGCAGACCCTTTCAAGTAATACTGCATGGTACCCATCCCATGGGTCCCAAATCTCCAGGTTCAAGGGCATCTTCCTACGTCGAAAACAGGCATGAGAAACCCAGAAGATGGTACACCGTGTGATCGGGAAAGGTTTCTAAAACGCACCTCATTTCTCATCTCCTTTGCTCGGGTTCGCCATTCCAGCCGATTTACTAGCCGTCTCCCTCCTTGGAGAATCAGCACCTTTAACCTCCTGTTCCGTACAGGTTGCAATTTGTCCTGAGGATGAACGGGAAGAGGGGGAAGCAATGAGAGACTAGCTCTAGGTGTTGGGACAGGCACAGGTCACTCTATTTTCCCATCAGGAAGAAGAATTAAGCACAAGCTCAGCCTGCCCCCCAGAACCAGAAGAGGGCCTGAAGCAATCCTGCGCTTTTGCGGCCAGCTCCCAAAAAAGCGAGTTGAAAAATGGAGCTCAGGGGCACTGCAATTCACAAACCTGCACAGTTTTAAATGATACCTCTCGTCCACAAATATACTAAGGGAAGGCAACGAAGAGGCTTTGAAAGCAAGGCAGAATTGCAGGAAACAGATTTCAGGAGGTAGATTCGAATCGCCTTGAAAGCACATGAAAAGCGGCAAAACGTGGACAATGATGCCCTTGGCCAAAAAGGGCATATGCGTTTTTTCCTGAATATATTCAGGAAAAAACGCATACGCCCTTTTTGGCCAACCAAGCAACCTGGAAAGGCCAATCAGCGCTCCAAAGAAGTCTCGCTTCCCAGCGGGCAAAAGGGCCATGCGGAAAAAAAGTGTCCAAACCAGAAATGCAGGACCGGCCATGGAGAAATGGGAGCCTTGCTACGCTGATGGGTGGGATGTAAATTGCCAACAGCCACTCTGGAGAAGTGTACGGTGTATTCTGAAACATCTAAAAAACACAGCTTGGAGAGCATAGGGCACTTCCACTCATGGGCGTATAAATTGGGAAAACTAAAAATCAGCAAGACACAGGCACCCCAAAGTTTAGGGCTGCTCTGTTGACAAGAACCCCCACTTCATTACACCTTAAATATCCTAGGAAAGAGAAAAATGGATAAAGAAGTTGTGGTCCTCATGTACAATGGAATATCACTCAGCCATGAAATCAACGTCATAAGGCTAGTAGCAGCACGATGAGTGGATTTAGGTACGAAGATTCTAAGTGAAATAAGTCACACAGAAAAAGACACTTATCATAAGATATCACTTAGAGAGGGAATGTAAAAACCGCTACACTTGAACTGAATTGCAAAACAGAACAGAGTCACACGTTTAGGAAACACACTATGGCTGCTGAACGGGAAAGGTGAGGTGGGGTGATGCATAAAACAAGGGTTTCAAATTAGCTCCGATACCGTTCCATAAACCCAATATGTAAGAGACAAGACCTATTCCTTTTTCAGTGAACTGGACTCAACACCCCCTATTCACCGCACAAGAATATATCTGACTAGTAAGAATCTTCAAACCTATGTATTGATATCTCTCCGTAAGTGAGTCAAGGGGGTGTAAAGCGGCATAAACACAGCCGTGAAAAGCAGCTAAACCCCATTATAAAAATAAATTACTTTTCAAAACCCGTGAAACAAAGACAGTGAAAGAGAGAGAAATTCTTACAAAATTCGTTCAGGGGCTGTGATGCAACCTGGATTGACCATATCTAGACCCACAGCTGATTGAGACATAAGGGTGGACACTCTTGGGGCTGAGAGGTTCGGTGAGGTTGGGTGAGCCAACGCAGACCCTTTCAAGTAATACTGCATGGTACCCATCCCATGGGTCCCAAATCTCCAGGTTCAAGGGCATCTTCCTACGTCGAAAACAGGCATGAGAAACCCAGAAGATGGTACACCATGTGATCGGGAAAGGTTTCTAAAACGCACCTCATTTCTCATCTCCTTTGCTCGGGTTCGCCATTCCAGCCGATTTACTAGCCGTCTCCCTCCTTGGAGAATCAGCACCTTTAACCTCCTGTTCCGTACAGGTTGCAATTTGTCCTGAGGATGAAGGGGAAGAGGGGGAACCAATGAGAGACTAGCTCTAGGTGTTGGGACAGGCACAGGTCACTCTATTTTCCCATCAGGAAGAAGAATTAAGCACAAGCTCAGCCTGCCTCCCAGAACCAGAAGAGGGCCTGAAGCAATCCTGCGCTTTTGCGGCCAGCTCCCAAAAAAGCGAGTTGAAAAATGGAGCTCAGGGGCACTGCAATTCACAAACCTGCAGAGTTTTAAATGATACCTCTCGTCCACAAATATATTAAGGGAAGGCAACGAAGAGGCTTTGAAAGCAAGGCAGAATTGCAGGAAACAGATTTCAGGAGGTAGATTCTTATCGCCTTGAAAGCACATGAAAAGCGGCAAAACGTGGACAATGATGCCCTTGGCCAAAAAGGGCGTATGCGTTTTTTCCTGAATATATTCAGGAAAAAACGCATACGCCCTTTTTGGCCAACCAAGCAACCTGGAAAGGCCAATCAGCGCTCCAAAGAAGTCTCGCTTCCCAGCGGGCAAAAGGGCCATGCGGAAAAAAGTGTCCAAACCAGAAATGCAGGACCGGCCATGGAGAAATGGGAGCCTTGCTACGCTGATGGGTGGGATGTAAATTGCCAACAGCCACTCTGGAGAAGTGTACGGTGTGTTCTGAAACATCTAAAAAACACAGCTTGGAGAGCATAGGGCACTTCCACTCATGGGCGTATAAATTGGGAAAACTAAAAATCAGCAAGACACAGGCACCCCAAAGTTTAGGGCTGCTCTGTGGACAAGAACCCCCACTTCATTACACCTTAAATATCCTAGGAAAGAGAAAAATGGATAAAGAAGTTGGGGTCCTCATGTACAATGGAATATCACTCAGCCATGAAATCAACGTCATAAGGCTAGTAGCAGCACGATGAGTGGAATTAGGTACGAAGATTCTAAGTGAAATAAGTCACACAGAAAAAGACACTTATCATAAGATATCACTTAGAGAGGGAATGTAAAAACCGCTACACTTGAACTGAATTGCAAAACAGAACAGAGTCACACGTTTAGGAAACACACTATGGCTGCTGAACGGGAAAGGTGAGGTGGGGTGATGCATAAAACAAGGGTTTCAAATTAGCTCCGATACCGTTCCATAAACCCAATATGTAAGAGACAAGACCTATTCCTTTTTCAGTGAACTGGACTCAACACCCCCTATTCACCGCACAAGAATATATCTGACTAGTAAGAATCTTCAAACCTATGTATTGATATCTCTCCGTAAGTGAGTCAAGGGGGTGTAAAGCGGCATAAACACAGCCGTGAAAAGCAGCTAAACCCCATTATAAAAATAAATTACTTTTCAAAACCCGTGAAACAAAGACAGTGAAAGAGAGAGAAATTCTTACAAAATTCGTTCAGGGGCTGTGATGCAACCTGGATTGACCATATCTAGACCCACAGCTGATTGAGACATAAGGGTGGACACTCTTGGGGCTGAGAGGTTCGGTGAGGTTGGGTGAGCCAACGCAGACCCTTTCAAGTAATACTGCATGGTACCCATCCCATGGGTCCCAAATCTCCAGGTTCAAGGGCATCTTCCTACGTCGAAAACAGGCATGAGAAACCCAGAAGATGGTACACCGTGTGATCGGGAAAGGTTTCTAAAACGCACCTCATTTCTCATCTCCTTTGCTCGGGTTCGCCATTCCAGCCGATTTACTAGCCGTCTCCCTCCTTGGAGAATCAGCACCTTTAACCTCCTGTTCCGTACAGGTTGCAATTTGTCCTGAGGATGAACGGGAAGAGGGGGAAGCAATGAGAGACTAGCTCTAGGTGTTGGGACAGGCACAGGTCACTCTATTTTCCCATCAGGAAGAAGAATTAAGCACAAGCTCAGCCTGCCCCCCAGAACCAGAAGAGGGCCTGAAGCAATCCTGCGCTTTTGCAGCCAGCTCCCAAAAAAGCGAGTTGAAAAATGGAGCTCAGGGGCACTGCAATTCACAAACCTGCACAGTTTTAAATGATACCTCTCGTCCACAAATATACTAAGGGAAGGCAACGAAGAGGCTTTGAAAGCAAGGCAGAATTGCAGGAAACAGATTTCAGGAGGTAGATTCGAATCGCCTTGAAAGCACATGAAAAGCGGCAAAACGTGGACAATGATGCCCTTGGCCAAAAAGGGCATATGCGTTTTTTCCTGAATATATTCAGGAAAAAACGCATACGCCCTTTTTGGCCAACCAAGCAACCTGGAAAGGCCAATCAGCGCTCCAAAGAAGTCTCGCTTCCCAGCGGGCAAAAGGGCCATGCGGAAAAAAAGTGTCCAAACCAGAAATGCAGGACCGGCCATGGAGAAATGGGAGCCTTGCTACGCTGATGGGTGGGATGTAAATTGCCAACAGCCACTCTGGAGAAGTGTACGGTGTATTCTGAAACATCTAAAAAACACAGCTTGGAGAGCATAGGGCACTTCCACTCATGGGCGTATAAATTGGGAAAACTAAAAATCAGCAAGACACAGGCACCCCAAAGTTTAGGGCTGCTCTGTTGACAAGAACCCCCACTTCATTACACCTTAAATATCCTAGGAAAGAGAAAAATGGATAAAGAAGTTGTGGTCCTCATGTACAATGGAATATCACTCAGCCATGAAATCAACGTCATAAGGCTAGTAGCAGCACGATGAGTGGATTTAGGTACGAAGATTCTAAGTGAAATAAGTCACACAGAAAAAGACACTTATCATAAGATATCACTTAGAGAGGGAATGTAAAAACCGCTACACTTGAACTGAATTGCAAAACAGAACAGAGTCACACGTTTAGGAAACACACTATGGCTGCTGAACGGGAAAGGTGAGGTGGGGTGATGCATAAAACAAGGGTTTCAAATTAGCTCCGATACCGTTCCATAAACCCAATATGTAAGAGACAAGACCTATTCCTTTTTCAGTGAACTGGACTCAACACCCCCTATTCACCGCACAAGAATATATCTGACTAGTAAGAATCTTCAAACCTATGTATTGATATCTCTCCGTAAGTGAGTCAAGGGGGTGTAAAGCGGCATAAACACAGCCGTGAAAAGCAGCTAAACCCCATTATAAAAATAAATTACTTTTCAAAACCCGTGAAACAAAGACAGTGAAAGAGAGAGAAATTCTTACAAAATTCGTTCAGGGGCTGTGATGCAACCTGGATTGACCATATCTAGACCCACAGCTGATTGAGACATAAGGGTGGACACTCTTGGGGCTGAGAGGTTCGGTGAGGTTGGGTGAGCCAACGCAGACCCTTTCAAGTAATACTGCATGGTACCCATCCCATGGGTCCCAAATCTCCAGGTTCAAGGGCATCTTCCTACGTCGAAAACAGGCATGAGAAACCCAGAAGATGGTACACCGTGTGATCGGGAAAGGTTTCTAAAACGCACCTCATTTCTCATCTCCTTTGCTCGGGTTCGCCATTCCAGCCGATTTACTAGCCATCTCCCTCCTTGGAGAATCAGCACCTTTAACCTCCTGTTCCGTACAGGTTGCAATTTGTCCTGAGGATGAAGGGGAAGAGGGGGAACCAATGAGAGACTAGCTCTAGGTGTTGGGACAGGCACAGGTCACTCTATTTTCCCATCAGGAAGAAGAATTAAGCACAAGCTCAGCCTGCCCCCCAGAACCAGAAGAGGGCCTGAAGCAATCCTGCGCTTTTGCGGCCAGCTCCCAAAAAAGCGAGTTGAAAAATGGAGCTCAGGGGCACTGCAATTCACAAACCTGCACAGTTTTAAATGATACCTCTCGTCCACAAATATACTAAGGGAAGGCAATGAAGAGGCTTTGAAAGCAAGGCAGAATTGCAGGAAACAGATTTCAGGAGGTAGATTCGAATCGCCTTGAAAGCACATGAAAAGCGGCAAAACGTGGACAATGATGCCCTTGGCCAAAAAGGGCGTATGCGTTTTTTCCTGAATATATTCAGGAAAAAACGCATACGCCCTTTTTGGCCAACCAAGCAACCTGGAAAGGCCAATCAGCGCTCCAAAGAAGTCTCGCTTCCCAGCGGGCAAAAGGGCCATGCGGAAAAAAGTGTCCAAACCAGAAATGCAGGACCGGCCATGGAGAAATGGGAGCCTTGCTACGCTGATGGGTGGGATGTAAATTGCCAACAGCCACTCTGGAGAAGTGTACGGTGTGTTCTGAAACATCTAAAAAACACAGCTTGGAGAGCATAGGGCACTTCCACTCATGGGCGTATAAATTGGGAAAACTAAAAATCAGCAAGACACAGGCACCCCAAAGTTTAGGGCTGCTCTGTTGACAAGAACCCCCACTTCATTACACCTTAAATATCCTAGGAAAGAGAAAAATGGATAAAGAAGTTGGGGTCCTCATGTACAATGGAATATCACTCAGCCATGAAATCCACGTCATAAGGCTAGTAGCAGCACGATGAGTGGATTTAGGTACGACGATTCTAAGTGAAATAAGTCACACAGAAAAGACACTTATCATTAGATATCACTTAGAGAGGGAATGTAAAAACCGCTACACTTGAACTGAATTGCAAAACAGAACAGAGTCACACGTTTAGGAAACACACTATGGCTGCTGAACGGGAAAGGTGAGGTGGGGTGATGCATAAAACAAGGGTTTCAAATTAGCTCCGATACCGTTCCATAAACCCAATATGTAAGAGACAAGACCTATTCCTTTTTCAGTGAACTGGACTCAACACCCCCTATTCACCGCACAAGAATATATCTGACTAGTAAGAATCTTCAAACCTATGTATTGATATCTCTCTGTAAGTGAGTCAAGGGGGTGTAAAGCGGCATAAACACAGCCGTGAAAAGCAGCTAAACCCCATTATAAAAATAAATTACTTTTCAAAACCCATGAAACAAAGACAGTGAAAGAGAGAGAAATTCTTACAAAATTCGTTCAGGGGCTGTGATGCAACCTGGATTGACCATATCTAGACCCACAGCTGATTGAGACATAAGGGTGGACACTCTTGGGGCTGAGAGGTTCGGTGAGGTTGGGTGAGCCAACGCAGACCCTTTCAAGTAATACTGCATGGTACCCATCCCATGGGTCCCAAATCTCCAGGTTCAAGGGCATCTTCCTACGTCGAAAACAGGCATGAGAAACCCAGAAGATGGTACACCGTGTGATCGGGAAAGGTTTCTAAAACGCACCTCATTTCTCATCTCCTTTGCTCGGGTTCGCCATTCCAGCCGATTTACTAGCCGTCTCCCTCCTTGGAGAATCAGCACCTTTAACCTCCTGTTCCGTACAGGTTGCAATTTGTCCTGAGGATGAACGGGAAGAGGGGGAAGCAATGAGAGACTAGCTCTAGGTGTTGGGACAGGCACAGGTCACTCTATTTTCCCATCAGGAAGAAGAATTAAGCACAAGCTCAGCCTGCCCCCCAGAACCAGAAGAGGGCCTGAAGCAATCCTGCGCTTTTGCGGCCAGCTCCCAAAAAAGCGAGTTGAAAAATGGAGCTCAGGGGCACTGCAATTCACAAACCTGCACAGTTTTAAATGATACCTCTCGTCCACAAATATACTAAGGGAAGGCAACGAAGAGGCTTTGAAAGCAAGGCAGAATTGCAGGAAACAGATTTCAGGAGGTAGATTCGAATCGCCTTGAAAGCACATGAAAAGCGGCAAAACGTGGACAATGATGCCCTTGGCCAAAAAGGGCATATGCGTTTTTTCCTGAATATATTCAGGAAAAAACGCATACGCCCTTTTTGGCCAACCAAGCAACCTGGAAAGGCCAATCAGCGCTCCAAAGAAGTCTCGCTTCCCAGCGGGCAAAAGGGCCATGCGGAAAAAAAGTGTCCAAACCAGAAATGCAGGACCGGCCATGGAGAAATGGGAGCCTTGCTACGCTGATGGGTGGGATGTAAATTGCCAACAGC